>NW_026697442.1:0-29019 GCF_030435755.1 Ochotona princeps | reverse complement strand
CCTCAATGCAAAGGCTCTAGACGCAAATATTGGTGTGAGAGCTAATTCAATCAAGGAAACACTGCATGTTTGCTGAAGGGCATATTGAAGAAGAATCAGCCGAGTGGTTCTTGTGGGAGAACAACTCCATTTGGCTCACTAACTTCACACACTATTAGATTTCCAAGCAGCTCTCAAGGAAACTCAGTTTTCACACTCTATGCTTAGTGCCCTTTGAGTGCCTAGGACTGAAATGAAGCTTGGTGAGCATCCCACACAAACAATTGCTCCACATGCGGGTTTCACATGCCACCAACTCCACATTCACAGGCAACTTCAGCGCCACAGCCGTTTACAGATAGCCCTCAATGCAAAGGCTCTAGATGCAAATATTGGTGTGAGAGCTAATTCAATCAAGGAAACATTGATGCTGGTGAAGTGCATATTGAAGAAGGATCAGGAGAGTGGTTCTTGTGGGAGAACAACTCCATTTGGCTCACTAACTTCACACACCATCAGGCTTCCAAGCAGCTCTCAACGAACCTCAGTTTTCACACTCTATGCTTAGCCCTTTGAGTGAATTATCTAGGAATCAACCTGGTAGAGCATCCCACACAAATGAATGCTCCACATGTGGGTTTCACATGCCACCAACTCCACATTCACAGGCAACTTCAGCGCCACAGCCGTTTTCAGTTAGCCCTCAATGCAAAGGCTGTAGATGCAAATATTGGTGTGAGAGCTAATTCAATCAAGGAAACACTGCATGTTGGTGAAGGGCATATTGAAGAAGAATCAACCGAGTGTTTCTTGTGGGAGAACAACTCCATTTGGCTCACTAACTTCTCACACCATTAGGCTTCCAAGCAGCTCTCAAGGAAACTCAGTTTTCACACTCTATGCTTAGTGCCCTTTGAGTGCATTATCTAGGAATGAACTGGTAGAGCATCCCACACAAACGAATGCTCCACATGCGGGTTTCACATGCCACCAACTCCACATTCACAGGCAACTTCAGCGCCACAGCCGTTTTCAGATAGCCCTCAATGCAAAGGCTCTAGACGCAAAATATTGGTGTGAGAGCTAATTCAATCAAGGAAACACTGCATGTTGGTGAAGGGCATATTGAAGAAGAATCAGCCAGGTTGTTCTTGCCGAAGAACAACTCCATTTGGCTCACTAACTTCACACACCATCAGGCTTCCAAGCAGATCTCAACTAAACTCAGTTTTCACACTCTATGCTTAGTGCCCTTTGAGTGCATTATCTAGGAAAGAACCTGGTAGAGCATCCCACACAAATGAATGCTCCACATGCGGGTTTCATATGCCACCAACTCCACATTCACAGGCAACTTCAGCGCCACAGCCGTTTTCAGATAGCCCTCAATGCAAAGGCTCTAGATGCAAATATTGGTGTGAGAACTAATTCAATCAAGGAAACACTGATGCTGGTGAAGAGCATATTGAAGAAGGATCAGGCGAGTAGTTCTTGTGGGAGAACAACTCCATTTGGCTCACTAACTTCACACACCATTAGACTTCCAAGCAGCTCTCAAGGAAACTCAGTTTTCACACTCTATGCTTAGTGCCCTTTGAGTGCATTATCTAGGAATGAACCTGGTAGAGCATCCCACACAAACGAATGCTCCACATGCGGGTTTCACATGCCACCAATTCCACATTCACAGGCAACTTCAGCGCCACAGCCGTTTTCAGATAGCCCTCAATGCAAAGGCTCTAGACGCAAATATTGTGTGAGAGCTAATTCAATCAAGGAAACTTTGATGCTGGTGAAGTGCATATTGAAGAGGGATCAGCCGAGTGGTTCTTGTGGGAGAACAACTCCATTTGGCTCACTAACTTCACACACCATCAGGCTTCCAAGCAGCTCTCAAAGAAACTCAGTTTTCACACTCTAAGCTTAGTGCCCTTTGAGTGCCTAGGACTGAAATGAAGCTTGGTGAGCATCCCACACAAACGAATGCTCCACATGCGGGGTTCACATGCCACCAACTCCACATTCACAGGCAACTTCAGCGCCACAGCCGTTTTCAGATAGCCCTCAATGCAAAGGCTCTAGATGCAAATATTGGTGTGAGAGCTAATTCAATCAAGGAAACATTGATGCTGGTGAAGTGCATATTGAAGAAGGATCAGCCGAGTGGTTCTTGTGGGAGAACAACTCCATTTGGCTCACTAACTTCACACACCATCAGGCTTCCAAGCAGCTCTCAAGGAAACTCAGTTTTCACACTCTATGCTTAGTGCCCTTTGAGTGCATTATCTTGGAATGAACCTTGTAGAGCATCCCTCAGAAACGAATGCCCACATGCGGGTTTCACATGCCACCAACTCCACATTCACAGGCAACTTCAGCGCCACAGCCATTTTCAGATAGCCCTCAATGCAAAGGATCTAGACGCAAATATTGGTGTGAGAGTTAATTCAATCAAGGAAACACTGCATGTTGGTGAAGAGCATATTGAAGAAGGATCAGCTGATTGGTTCTTGTGGGCGAACAACTCCATTTGGCTCACTAACTTCACACACCATCAGGCTTCCACGCAGCTCTCAAGGAAAATCAGTTTTCACACTCTATGCTTAGTGCCCTTTGAGTGCATTATCTTGGAATGAACCTTGTAGAGCATCCCTCACAAACGAATGCCCACATGCGGGTTTCACATGCCACCAACTCCACATTCACAGGCCACTTCAGCGCCACAACCGTTTTCAGATAGCCCTCAATGCAAAGGCTCTAGACGCAAATATTGGTGTGAGAGCTAATTCAATCAAGGGAAACACTGCATGTTGGTGAAGGGCATATTGAAGAAGAATCAGCCGGGGTGGTTCTTGCCGGAGAACAACTCCATTTGGCTCACTAACTTCACACACCATCAGGCTTCCAAGCAGCTCTCAAGGAAACTCAGTTTTCACACTCTATGCTTAGTGCCCTTTGAGTGCATTATCTAGGAATGAACCTGGTAGAGCATCCCACACAAACGAATGCTCCACATGCGGGTTTCACATGCCACCAACTCCACATTCACAGGCAACTTCAGCGCCACAGCCGTTTTCAGATAGCCCTCAATGCAAAGGCTCTAGATGCAAATATTGGTGTGAGAGCTAATTCAATCAAGGAAACACTGCATGTTGGTGAAGGGCATACTGAAGAAGGATCAGCCGAGTGGTTCTTGTGGGAGAACAACTCCATTTGGCTCAGTAACTTCACACACCATCAGGCTTCCAAGCAGCTCTCAACGAAACTCAGTTTTCACACTCTATGCTTAGTGCCCTTTGAGTGCCTAGGACTGAAATGAAGCTTGGTGAGCATTCCACACAAACGAATGCTCCACATGCGGGTTTCACATGCCACCAACTCCACATTCACAGGCAACTTCAGCGCCACAGCCGTTTTCAGTTACCCCTCAATGCAATGGCTCTAGATGCAAATATTGGTGTGAGAGCTAATTCAATCAAGGAAACACTGCATGTTGGTGAAGGGCATATTGAAGAAGAATCAGCCGAGTGGTTCTTGTGGGAGAACAACTCCATTTGTCTCACTAACTTCACACACTATTAGATTTCCAAGCAGCTCTCAAGGAAACTCAGTTTTCACACTCTATGCTTAGTGCCCTTTGAGTGCCTAGGACTGAAATGAAGCTTGGTGAGCATCCCACACAAACAATTGCTCCACATGCGGGTTTCACATGCCACCAACTCCACATTCACAGGCAACTTCAGCGCCACAGCCATTTTCAGATAGCCCTCAATGCAAAGGCTCTAGATGCAAATATTGGTGTGAGAGCTAATTCAATCAAGGAAACATTGATGCTGGTGAAGTGCATATTGAAGAAGGATCAGGAGAGTGGTTCTTGTGGGAGAACAACTCCATTTGGCTCACTAACTTCACACACCATCAGGCTTCCAAGCAGCTCTCAACGAACCTCAGTTTTCACACTCTATGCTTAGCCCTTTGTGTGCATTATCTAGGAATCAACCTGGTAGAGCATCCCACACAAACGAATGCTCCACATGCGGGTTTCACATGCCACCAACTCCACATTCACAGGCAACTTCAGCGCCACAGCCGTTTTCAGTTAGCCCTCAATGCAAAGGCTCTAGATGCAAATATTGGTGTGAGAGCTAATTCAATCAAGGAAACACTGCATGTTGGTGAAGGGCATATTGAAGAAGAATCAGCCGAGTGGTTCTTGCTGGAGAACAACTCCATTTGGCTCACTAACTTCACACACCATCAGGCTTCCAAGCAGCTCTCAAGGAAACTCAGTTTCCACATTCTATGCTTAGTGCCCTTTGAGTGCATTATCTTGGAATGAACCTGGTAGAGCATCCCACACAAACGAATACTCCACATGCGGGTTTCACATGCCACCAACTTCACCTTCACAGGCAACTTCAGCGCCACAGCCGTTTTCAGATAGCCCTCAATGCAAAGGCTCTAGATGCAAATATTGGTGTAAGAGTTAATTCAATCAAGGAAACACTGCATGTTGGTGAAGGGCATATTGAAGAAGAATCAGCTGAGTGGTTCTTGTGGGAGAACAACTCCATTTGGCTCACTAACATCACACACCATCAGGCTTCCAAGCAGCTCTCAAGGAAACTCAGTTTTCACACTCTATGCTTAGTGCCCTTTGAGTGCATTATCTAGGAATGAACCTGGTAGAGCATGCCACACAAACGAATGCTCCACATGCGGGTTTCACATGCCACCAACTCCACATTCACAGGCAACTTCAGCGCCACAGCCGTTTCCACATAACCCTCAATGCAAAGGCTCTAGACGCAAATATTGGTGTGAGAGCTAATTCAATCAAGGAAACACTGCATGTTGGTGAAGGGCATATTGAAGAAGAATCAGCCGGGTGGTTCTTGTGGGAGAACAACTCCATTTGGCTCACTAACTTCACACACCATCAGGCTTCCAAGCAGCTCTCAAGGAAACTCAGTTTTCACACTTTATGCTTAGTGCCCTTTGAGTGCATTATCTAGGAATGAACCTGGTAGAGCATCCCACACAAACGAATGCTCCACATGCGGGTTTCACATGCCACCAACTCCACATTCACAGGCAACTTCAGCGCCACAGCCGTTTTCAGTTAGCCCTCAATGCAAAGGCTCTAGACGCAAATATTGGTGTGAGAGCTAATTCAATCAAGGAAACACTGCATGTTGGTGAAGGGCATATTGAAGAAGGATCAGCCGAGTGGTTCTTGTGGGAGAACAACTCCATTTGGCTCACTAACTTCACACACTATTAGATTTCCAAGCAGCTCTCAAGGAAACTCAGTTTTCACACTGTATGCTTAGTGCCCTTTGAGTGCCTAGGACTGAAATGAAGCTTTTTGAGCATCCCACACAAACGAATGCTCCACATGCGGGTTTCACATGCCACCAACTCCACATTCACAGGCAACTTCAGCGCCACAGCCGTTTTCAGATAGCCCTCAATGCAAAGGCTCTAGATGCAAATATTGGTGTGAGAGCTAATTCAATCAAGGAAACACTTCATGTTGGTGAAGGGCATACTGAAGAAGGATCAGCCGAGTGGTTCTTGTGGGAGAACAACTCCATTTGGCTCACTAACTTCACACACCATCAGGCTTCCAAGCAGCTCTCAACGAAGCTCAGTTTTCACACTCTATGCTTAGTGCCCTTTGAGTGCCTAGGACTGAAATGAAGCTTGGTGAGCATTCCACACAAACGAATGCTCCACATGCGGGTTTCACATGCCACCAACTCCACATTCACAGGCAATTTCAGCGCCACAGCCGTTTTCAGCTACCCCTCAATGCAAAGTCTCTAGACGCAAATATTGGTGTGAGAGCTAATTCAATCAAGGAAACACTGCATGTTGGTGAAGGGCATATTGAAGAAGGATCAGCCGAGTGGTTCTTGTGGGAGAACAACTCCATTTGGCTCACTAACTTCACACACTATTAGATTTCCAAGCAGCTCTCAAGGAAACTCAGTTTTCACACTCTATGCTTAGTGCCCTTTGAGTGCCTAGGACTGAAATGAAGCTTGGTGAGCATCCCACACAAACAAATGCTCCACATGCGGGTTTCACATGCCACCAACTCCACATTCACAGGCAACTTCAGCGCCACAGTCGTTTTCAGATAGCCCTCAATGCAAAGGCTCTAGATGCAAATATTGGTGTGAGAGCTAATTCATTCAAGGAAACACTGATGCTGGTGAAGAGCATATTGTAGAAGGATCAGCCGAGTGGTTCTTGTGGGAGAACAACTCCATTTGGCTCACTAACTTCACACACCATCAGGCTTCCAAGCAGCTCTCAAGGAAACTCAGTTTTCACACTCTATGCTTAGTGCCCTTTGAGTGCATTATCTAGGAATGAACCTGGTAGAGCATCCCACAAAAACGAATGCTCCACATGCGGGTTTCACATGCCACCAACTCCACATTCACAGGCAACTTCAGCGCCACAGCCGTTTACAGATAGCCCTCAATGCAAAGGCTCTAGATGCAAATATTGGTGTGAGAGCTAATTCAATCAAGGAAACTTTGATGCTGGTGAAGTGCATATTGAAGAAGGATCAGGAGAGTGGTTCTTGTGGGAGAACAACTCCATTTGGCTCACTAACTTCACACACCATCAGGCTTCCAAGCAGCTCTCAACGAACCTCAGTTTTCACACTCTATGCTTAGCCCTTTGTGTGCATTATCTAGGAATCAACCTGGTAGAGCATCCCACACAAACGAATGCTCCACATGCGGGTTTCACATGCCACCAACTCCACATTCACAGGCAACTTCAGCGCCACAGCCGTTTTCAGTTAGCCCTCAATGCAAAGGCTCTAGATGCAAATATTGGTGTGAGAGCTAATTCAATCAAGGAAACACTGCATGTTGGTGAAGGGCATATTGAAGAAGAATCAGCCGAGTAGTTCTTGCTGGAGAACAACTCCATTTGGCTCACTAACTTCACACACCATCAGGCTTCCAAGCAGCTCTCAAGGAAACTCAGTTTCCACATTCTATGCTTAGTGCCCTTTGAGTGCATTATCTTGGAATGAACCTGGTAGAGCATCCCACACAAACGAATACTCCACATGCGGGTTTCACATGCCACCAACTCCACATTCACAGGCAACTTCAGCGCCACAGCCGTTTTCAGATAGCCCTCAATGCAAAGGCTCTAGATGCAAATATTGGTGTAAGAGTTAATTCAATCAAGGAAACACTGCATGTTGGTGAAGGGCATATTGAAGAAGAATCAGCTGAGTGGTTCTTGTGGGAGAACAACTCCATTTGGCTCACTAACATCACACACCATCAGGCTTCCAAGCAGCTCTCAACGAAACTCAGTTTTCACACTCTATGCTTAGTGCCCTTTGAGTGCATTATCTAGGAATGAACCTGGTAGAGCATGCCACACAAACGAATGCTCCACATGCGGGTTTCACATGCCACCAACTCCACATTCACAGGCAACTTCAGCGCCACAGCCGTTTTCAGATAGCCCTCAATGGAAAGGCTCTAGACGCAAATATTGGTGTGAGAGCTAATTCAATCAAGGAAACACTGCATGTTGGTGAAGGGCATATTGAAGAAGAATCAGCCGGGTGGTTCTTGTGGGAGAACAACTCCATTTGGCTCACTAACTTCACACACCATCAGGCTTCCAAGCAGCTCTCAAGGAAACTCAGTTTCCACATTCTATGCTTAGTGCCCTTTGAGTGCATTATCTTGGAATGAACCTGGTAGAGCATCCCACACAAACGAATACTCCACATGCGGGTTTCACATGCCACCAACTTCACCTTCACAGGCAACTTCAGCGCCACAGCCGTTTTCAGATAGCCCTCAATGCAAAGGCTCTAGATGCAAATATTGGTGTAAGAGTTAATTCAATCAAGGAAACACTGCATGTTGGTGAAGGGCATATTGAAGAAGAATCAGCTGAGTGGTTCTTGTGGGAGAACAACTCCATTTGGCTCACTAACATCACACACCATCAGGCTTCCAAGCAGCTCTCAAGGAAACTCAGTTTTCACACTCTATGCTTAGTGCCCTTTGAGTGCATTATCTAGGAATGAACCTGGTAGAGCATGCCACACAAACGAATGCTCCACATGCGGGTTTCACATGCCACCAACTCCACATTCACAGGCAACTTCAGCGCCACAGCCGTTTCCACATAACCCTCAATGCAAAGGCTCTAGACGCAAATATTGGTGTGAGAGCTAATTCAATCAAGGAAACACTGCATGTTGGTGAAGGGCATATTGAAGAAGAATCAGCCGGGTGGTTCTTGTGGGAGAACAACTCCATTTGGCTCACTAACTTCACACACCATCAGGCTTCCAAGCAGCTCTCAAGGAAACTCAGTTTTCACACTTTATGCTTAGTGCCCTTTGAGTGCATTATCTAGGAATGAACCTGGTAGAGCATCCCACACAAACGAATGCTCCACATGCGGGTTTCACATGCCACCAACTCCACATTCACAGGCAACTTCAGCGCCACAGCCGTTTTCAGTTAGCCCTCAATGCAAAGGCTCTAGACGCAAATATTGGTGTGAGAGCTAATTCAATCAAGGAAACACTGCATGTTGGTGAAGGGCATATTGAAGAAGGATCAGCCGAGTGGTTCTTGTGGGAGAACAACTCCATTTGGCTCACTAACTTCACACACTATTAGATTTCCAAGCAGCTCTCAAGGAAACTCAGTTTTCACACTGTATGCTTAGTGCCCTTTGAGTGCCTAGGACTGAAATGAAGCTTTTTGAGCATCCCACACAAACGAATGCTCCACATGCGGGTTTCACATGCCACCAACTCCACATTCACAGGCAACGTCTGCGCCACAGCCGGTTTCAGATAGCCCTCAATGCAAAGGCTCTAGATGCAAATATTGGTGTGAGAGCTAATTCAATCAAGGAAACACTTCATGTTGGTGAAGGGCATACTGAAGAAGGATCAGCCGAGTGGTTCTTGTGGGAGAACAACTCCATTTGGCTCACTAACTTCACACACCATCAGGCTTCCAAGCAGCTCTCAACGAAGCTCAGTTTTCACACTCTATGCTTAGTGCCCTTTGAGTGCCTAGGACTGAAATGAAGCTTGGTGAGCATTCCACACAAACGAATGCTCCACATGCGGGTTTCACATGCCACCAACTCCACATTCACAGGCAATTTCAGCGCCACAGCCGTTTTCAGCTACCCCTCAATGCAAAGTCTCTAGACGCAAATATTGGTGTGAGAGCTAATTCAATCAAGGAAACACTGCATGTTGGTGAAGGGCATATTGAAGAAGGATCAGCCGAGTGGTTCTTGTGGGAGAACAACTCCATTTGGCTCACTAACTTCACACACTATTAGATTTCCAAGCAGCTCTCAAGGAAACTCAGTTTTCACACTCTATGCTTAGTGCCCTTTGAGTGCCTAGGACTGAAATGAAGCTTGGTGAGCATCCCACACAAACAAATGCTCCACATGCGGGTTTCACATGCCACCAACTCCACATTCACAGGCAACTTCAGCGCCACAGTCGTTTTCAGATAGCCCTCAATGCAAAGGCTCTAGATGCAAATATTGGTGTGAGAGCTAATTCATTCAAGGAAACACTGATGCTGGTGAAGAGCATATTGTAGAAGGATCAGCCGAGTGGTTCTTGTGGGAGAACAACTCCATTTGGCTCACTAACTTCACACACCATCAGGCTTCCAAGCAGCTCTCAAGGAAACTCAGTTTTCACACTCTATGCTTAGTGCCCTTTGAGTGCATTATCTAGGAATGAACCTGGTAGAGCATCCCACAAAAACGAATGCTCCACATGCGGGTTTCACATGCCACCAACTCCACATTCACAGGCAACTTCAGCGCCACAGCCGTTTACAGATAGCCCTCAATGCAAAGGCTCTAGATGCAAATATTGGTGTGAGAGCTAATTCAATCAAGGAAACTTTGATGCTGGTGAAGTGCATATTGAAGAAGGATCAGGAGAGTGGTTCTTGTGGGAGAACAACTCCATTTGGCTCACTAACTTCACACACCATCAGGCTTCCAAGCAGCTCTCAACGAACCTCAGTTTTCACACTCTATGCTTAGCCCTTTGTGTGCATTATCTAGGAATCAACCTGGTAGAGCATCCCACACAAACGAATGCTCCACATGCGGGTTTCACATGCCACCAACTCCACATTCACAGGCAACTTCAGCGCCACAGCCGTTTTCAGTTAGCCCTCAATGCAAAGGCTCTAGATGCAAATATTGGTGTGAGAGCTAATTCAATCAAGGAAACACTGCATGTTGGTGAAGGGCATATTGAAGAAGAATCAGCCGAGTAGTTCTTGCTGGAGAACAACTCCATTTGGCTCACTAACTTCACACACCATCAGGCTTCCAAGCAGCTCTCAAGGAAACTCAGTTTCCACATTCTATGCTTAGTGCCCTTTGAGTGCATTATCTTGGAATGAACCTGGTAGAGCATCCCACACAAACGAATACTCCACATGCGGGTTTCACATGCCACCAACTCCACATTCACAGGCAACTTCAGCGCCACAGCCGTTTTCAGATAGCCCTCAATGCAAAGGCTCTAGATGCAAATATTGGTGTAAGAGTTAATTCAATCAAGGAAACACTGCATGTTGGTGAAGGGCATATTGAAGAAGAATCAGCTGAGTGGTTCTTGTGGGAGAACAACTCCATTTGGCTCACTAACATCACACACCATCAGGCTTCCAAGCAGCTCTCAACGAAACTCAGTTTTCACACTCTATGCTTAGTGCCCTTTGAGTGCATTATCTAGGAATGAACCTGGTAGAGCATGCCACACAAACGAATGCTCCACATGCGGGTTTCACATGCCACCAACTCCACATTCACAGGCAACTTCAGCGCCACAGCCGTTTTCAGATAGCCCTCAATGGAAAGGCTCTAGACGCAAATATTGGTGTGAGAGCTAATTCAATCAAGGAAACACTGCATGTTGGTGAAGGGCATATTGAAGAAGAATCAGCCGGGTGGTTCTTGTGGGAGAACAACTCCATTTGGCTCACTAACTTCACACACCATCAGGCTTCCAAGCAGCTCTCAAGGAAACTCAGTTTTCACACTTTATGCTTAGTGCCCTTTGAGTGCATTATCTAGGAATGAACCTGGTAGAGCATCCCACACAAACGAATGCTCCACATGCGGGTTTCACATGCCACCAACTCTACATTCACACGCAACTTCAGCGCCACAGCCGTTTTCAGTTAGCCCACAATGCAAAGGCTCTAGATGCAAATATTGGTGTGAGAGCTAATTCAATCAAGGAAACACTGCATGTTGGTGAAGGGCATATTGAAGAAGGATCAGCCGAGTGGTTCTTGTGGGAGAACAACTCCATTTGGCTCACTAACTTCACACACTATTAGATTTCCAAGCAGCTCTCAAGGAAACTCAGTTTTCACACTGTATGCTTAGTGCTCTTTGAGTGCCTAGGACTGAAATGAAGCTTTTTGAGCATCCCACACAAACGAATGCTCCACATGCGGTTTTCACATGCCACCAACTCCACATTCACAGGCAACTTCAGCGCCACAGCCGTTTTCAGTTACCCCTCAATGCAAAGTCTCTAGACGCAAATATTGGTGTGAGAGCTAATTCAATCAAGGAAACACTGCATGTTGGTGAAGGGCATATTGAAGAAGGATCAGCCGAGTGGTTCTTGTGGGAGAACAACTCCATTTGGCTCACTAACTTCACACACTATTAGATTTCCAAGCAGCTCTCAAGGAAACTCAGTTTTCACACTCTATGCTTAGTGCCCTTTGAGTGCCTAGGACTGAAATGAAGCTTGGTGAGCATCCCACACAAACAAATGCTCCACATGCGGGTTTCACATGCCACCAACTCCACATTCACAGGCAACTTCAGCGCCACAGCCGTTTTCAGATAGCCCTCAATGCAAAGGCTCTAGATGCAAATATTGGTGTGAGAGCTAATTCATTCAAGGAAACACTGATGCTGGTGAAGAGCATATTGTAGAAGGATCAGCCGAGTGGTTCTTGTGGGAGAACAACTCCATTTGGCTCACTAACTTCACACACCATCAGGCTTCCAAGCAGCTCTCAACGAAACTCAGTTTTCACACTCTATGCTTAGTGCCCTTTGAGTGCATTATCTAGGAATGAACCTGGTAGAGCATCCCACAAAAACGAATGCTCCACATGCGGCTTTCACATGCCACCAACTCCACATTCACAGGCAACTTCAGCGCCACAGCCATTTTCAGATAGCCCTGAATGCAAAGGCTCTAGACGCAAATATTGGTGTGAGAGCTAATTCAATCAAGGAAACACTGATGCTGGTGAAGAGCATATTGAAGAAGGATCAGCCGAGTGGTTCTTGTGGGAGAACAACTCCATTTGGCTCACTAACTTCACACACCATCAGGCTTCCAAGCAGCTCTCAACGAAACTCAGTTTTCACACTATATGCTTAGTGCCCTTTGAGAGACTAGGAATGAAATGAAGCTTATTGAGCATCCCACACAAACGAATGCTCCACATGCAGTTTTCACATGCCACCAACTCCACATTCACACGCAACTTCAGCGCCACAGCCGTTTTCAGATAGCCCTCAATGCAAAGGCTCTAGACGCAAATATTGGTGTGAGAGCTAATTCAATCAAGGAAACACTGCATGTTGGTGATGGGCATACTGAAGAAGGATCAGCCGAGTGGTTCTTGTGGGAGAACAACTCCATTTAGCTCACTAACTTCACACACCATCAGGCTTCCAAGCAGCTCTCAACGAAGCTCAGTTTTCACACTCTATGCTTTGTGCCCTTTGAGTGCCTAGGACTGAAATGAATCTTGGTGAGCATCCCACACAAACGAATGCTCCACATGCGGGTTTCACATGCCACCAACTCCACATTCACAGGCAACTTCAGCGCCACAGCCGTTTTCAGATAGCCCTCAATGCAAAGGCTCTAGACGCAAATATTTGTGTGAGAGCTAATTCAATCAAGGAAACTTTGATGCTGGTGAAGAGCATATTGAAGAGGGATCAGCCGAGTGGTTCTTGTGGGAGAACAACTCCATTTGGCTCACTAACTTCACACACCATCAGGCTTCCAAGCAGCTCTCAAGGAAACTCAGTTTTCACACTCTAAGCTTAGTGCCCTTTGAGTGCCTAGGACTGAAATGAAGCTTGGTGAGCATCCCACACAAACGAATGCTCCACATGCGGGTTTCACATGCCACCAACTCCACATTCACAGGCAACTTCAGCGCCACAGCCGTTTTCAGATAGCCCTCAATGCAAAGGCTCTAGATGCAAATATTGGTGTGAGAGCTAATTCAATCAAGGAAACATTGATGCTGGTGAAGGGCATATTGAAGAAGAATCAGCCAGGTGGTTCTTGCCGGAGAACAACTCCATTTGGCTCACTAACTTCACACACCATCAGGCTTCCAAGCAGCTCTCAAGGAAACTCAGTTTTCACACTCTATGCTTAGTGCCCTTTGAGTGCATTATCTAGGAATGAACCTGGTAGAGCATCCCACACAAACGAATGCTCCACATGCGGGTTTCACATGCCACCAACTCCACATTCACAGGCAACTTCAGCGCCACAGCCGTTTTCAGATAGCCCTCAATGCAAAGGCTCTAGACGCAAATATTGGTGTGAGAGCTAATTCAATCAAGGAAACACTGCATGTTGGTGAAGGGCATATTGAAGAAGAATCAGCCGAGTGGTTCTTGTGGGAGAACAACTCCATTTGGCTCACTAACTTCACACACCATCAGGCTTCCAAGCAGCTCTCAACGAAACTCAGTTTTCACACTCTATGCTGAGTGCCCTTTGAGAGACTAGGACTGAAATGAAGCTTATTGAGCATCCCACAAAAACGAATGCTCCACATGCAGTTTTCACATGCCACCAACTCCACATTCACACGCAACTTCAGCGCCACAGCCGTTTTCAGATAGCCCTCAATGCAAAGGCTCTAGACGCAAATATTGGTGTGAGAGCTAATTCAATCAAGTAAACACTGCATGTTGGTGAAGGGCATATTGAAGAAGAATCAGCCGAGTGGTTCTTGTGGGAGAACAACTCCATTTGGCTCACTAACTTCACACACTATTAGATTTCCAAGCAGCTCTCAAGGAAACTCAGTTTTCACACTCTATGCTTAGTGCCCTTTGAGTGCCTAGGACTGAAATGAAGCTTGGTGAGCATCCCACACAAACAAATGCTCCACATGCGGGTTTCACATGCCACCAACTCCACATTCACAGGCAACTTCAGCGCCACAGCCGTTTTCAGATAGCCCTCAAGGCAAAGGCTCTAGATGCAAATATTGGTGTGAGAGCTAATTCAATCAAGGAAACACTGATGCTGCTGAACAGCATATTGTAGAAGGATCAGCCGAGTGGTTCTTGTGGGAGAACAACTCCATTTGGCTCACTAACTTCACACACCATCAGGCTTCCAAGCAGCTCTCAACGAAACTCAGTTTTCACACTCTATGCTTAGTGCCCTTTGAGTGCATTATCTAGGAATGAACCTGGTAGAGCATCCCACACAAACGAATGCTCCACATGCGGGTTTCACATGCCACCAACTCCACATTCACAGGCAGCTTCAGCGCCACAGCCGTTTTCAGATAGCCCTTAATGCAAAGGCTCTAGACGCAAATGTTGCTGTGAGAGCTAATTCAATCAAGGAAACACTGATGCTGGTGAAGAGCATATTGAAGAAGGATCAGCCGAGTGGTTCTTGCCGGAGAACAACTCCATTTGGCTCACTAACTTCACACACCATCAGGCTTCCAAGCAGCTCTCAAGGAAATTCAGTTTTCACACTCTATGCTTAGTGCCCTTTGAGTGCCTAGGACTGAAATGAAGCTTGGTGAGCATCCCACACAAACGAATGCTCCACATGCGGGTTTCACATGCCACCAACTCCACATTCACAGGCAACTTCAGCGCCACAGCCGTTTTCAGATAGCCCTCAATGCAAAGGCTCTAGATGCAAATATTGGTGTGAGAGCTAATTCAATCAAGGAAACACTGCATGTTGGTGAAGGGCATATTGAAGAAGGATCAGCCGAGTGGTTCTTGTTTGAGAACAACTCCATTTGGCTCACTAACATCACACACCATCAGGCTTCCAAGCAGCTCTCAAGGAAACTCAGTTTTCACACTCTATGCTTAGTGCCCTTTGAGTGCCTAGGACTGAAATGAAGCTTGGTGAGCATCCCACACAAACGAATGCTCCACATGCGGGTTTCACATGCCACCAACTCCACATTCACAGGCCACTTCATCGCCACAGCCGTTTTCAGTTAGCCCTCAATGCAAAGGCTGTAGATGCAAATATTGGTGTGAGAGCTAATTCAATCAAGGAAACACTGCATGTTGGTGAAGGGCATATTGAAGAAGAATCAGCCAGGTTGTTCTTGCCGAAGAACAACTCCATTTGGCTCACTAACTTCTCACACCATTAGGCTTCCAAGCAGTTCTCAAGGAAACTCAGTTTTCACACTCTATGCTTAGTGCCCTTTGAGTGCATTATCTAGGAATGAACCTGGTAGAGCATCCCACACAAACGAATGCTCCACATGCGGGTTTCACATGCCACCAACTCCAATTCTCAGGCAACTTCAGCGCCACACCAATTTTCAGATAGCCCACAATGCAAAGGCTCTAGACGCAAATATTGTTGTGAGAGCTAACTCAATCAAGGAAACACTGCATGTTGGTGAAAGGCATATTGAAGAAGAATCAGCCGAGTGGTTCTTGTGGGAGAACAACTCCATTTGTCTCACTAACTTCACACACCATTAGACTTCCAAGCAGCTCTCAAGGAAACTCAGTTTTCACACTGTATGCTTAGTGCCCTTTGAGTGCCTAGGAGTGAATTTAAGCTTGGTGAGCATCCCACACAAACGAATGCTCCACATGCGGGTTTCACATGACACCAACTCCACATTCACAGGCAACTTCAGCGCCACAGCCGTTTTCAGATAGCCCTCAATGCAAAGGCTCTAGACGCAAATGTTGGTGTGAGAGCTAATTCAATCAAGGAGACACTGATGCTGTGAAGAGCATATTGACGAAGGATCAGCCGAGTGGTTCTTGCCGGAGAACAACTCCATTTGGCTCACTAACTTCACACACCATTAGACTTCCAAGCAGCTCTCAAGGAAACTCAGTTTTCACACTCTATGCTTAGTGCCCTTTGAGTGCCTAGGACTGAAATGAAGCTTGGTGAGCATCCCACACAAACAAATGCTCCACATGCGGGTTTCACATGCCACCAACTCCACATTCACAGGCAACTTCAGCGCCACAGCCGTTTTCAGATAGCCCTCAATGCAAAGGCTCTAGATGCAAATATTGGTGTGAGAGCTAATTCAATCAAGGAAACACTGCATGTTGGTGAAGGGCATATTGAAGAAGGATCAGCCGAGTGGTTCTTCCCGGAGAACAACTCCATTTGGCTCACTAACTTCACACACCATCAGGCTTCCAAGCAGCTCTCAACGAAACTCAGTTTTCACACTCTATGCTTAGTGCCCTTTGAGTGCATTTTCTAGGAATGAACCTGGTAGAGCATCCCACACAAACGAATGCTCCACATGCGGGTTTCACATGCCACCAACTGCACATTCACAGGCAACTTCAGCGCCACAGCCGTTTCAGATAGCCCTCAATGCAAAGGCTCTAGACACAAATATTGGTGTGAGAGCTAATTCAATCAAGGAAACACTGCATGTTGGTGAAGGGCATATTGAAGAAGGATCAGCCGAGTGGTTCTTGTTTGAGAACAACTCCATTTGGCTCACTAACTTCACACACCATCAGGCTTCCAAGCAGCTCTCAAGGAAACTCAGTTTTCACACTCTATGCTTAGTGCCCTTTGAGTGCATTATCTTGAAATTAACCTGGTAGAGCATCCCACACAAACGAATGCTCCACATGCGGGTTTCACATGCCACCAACTCCACATTTACAGGCAACTTCAGCGAAACATCCGTTTTCAGATAGCCCTCAATGCAAAGGCTCTAGACGCAAATATTGGTGTGAGAGCTAATTCAATCAAGGAAACACTGCATGTTGGTGAAGGGCATATTGAAGAAGAATCAGCTGAGTGGTTCTTGTGGGAGAACAACTCCATTTGGCTCACTAACTTCACACACCATCAGGCTTCCAAGCAGCTCTCAAGGAAACTCAGTTTTCACACTCTATGCTTAGTGCCCTTTGAGAGACTAGGACTGAAATGAAGCTTATTGAGCATCCCACACAAACGAATGCTCCACATGCGGGTTTCACATGACACCAACTCCACATTCACAGGCAACTTCAGCGCCACAGCCGTTTTCAGATAGCCCTCAATGCAAAGGCTCTAGACGCAAATATTGGTGTGAGAGCTAATTCAATCAAGGAAACACTGATGCTGGTGAAGAGCATATTGAAGAAGGATCAGCCGAGTGGTTCTTGCCGGAGAACAACTCCATTTGGCTCACTAACTTCACACACCATCAGCTTCCAAGCAGCTCTCAAGGAAACTCAGTTTTCACACTCTATGCTTAGTGCCCTTTGAGTGCCTAGGACTGAAATGAAGCTTGGTGAGCATTCCACACAAACGAATGCTCCACATGCGGGTTTCACATGCCACCAACTCCACATTCACAGGCAACTTCAGCGCCACAGCCGTTTTCAGTTACCCCTCAATGCAAAGGCTCTAGATGCAAATATTGGTGTGAGAGCTAATTCAATCAAGGAAACACTGCATGTTGGTGAAGGGCATATTGAAGAAGAATCAGCCGAGTGGTTCTTGTGGGAGAACAACTCCATTTGGCTCACTAACTTCACACACCATCAGGCTTCCAAGCAGCTCTCAAGGAAACTCAGTTTTCACACTCTATGCTTAGTGCCCTTTGAGTGCCTAGGACTGAAATGAAGCTTGGTGAGCATCCCACACAAACAATTGCTCCACATGCGGGTTTCACATGCCACCAACTCCACATTCACAGGCAACTTCAGCGCCACAGCCGTTTACAGATAGCCCTCAATGCAAAGGCTCTAGATGCAAATATTGGTGTGAGAGCTAATTCAATCAAGGAAACATTGATGCTGGTGAAGTGCATATTGAAGAAGGATCAGGAGAGTGGTTCTTGTGGGAGAACAACTCCATTTGGCTCACTAAATTCACACACCATCAGGCTTCCAAGCAGCTCTCAACGAACCTCAGTTTTCACACTCTATGCTTAGCCCTTTGAGTGCATTATCTTGGAATCAACCTGGTAGAGCATCCCACACAAACAAATGCTCCACATGCGGGTTTCACATGCCACCAACTCCACATTCACAGGCAACTTCAGCGCCACAGCTGTTTTCAGTTAGCCCTCAATGCAAAGGCTCTAGATGCAAATATTGGTGTGAGAGCTAATTCAATCAAGGAAACACTGCATGTTGGTGAAGGGCATATTGAAGAAGGATAAGCCGAGTGGTTCTTTTGGGAGAACAACTCCATTTGGCTCACTAACTTCACACACCATCAGGCTTCCAAGCAGCTCTCAAGGAAACTCAGTTTCCACATTCTATGCTTAGTGCCCTTTGAGTGCATTATCTTGGAATGAACCTGGTAGAGCATCCCACACAAACGAATACTCCACATGCGGGTTTCACATGCCACCAACTCCACATTCACAGGCAACTTCAGCGCCACAGCCGTTTTCAGATAGCCCTCAATGCAAAGGCTCTAGATGCAAATATTGGTGTAAGAGTTAATTCAATCAAGGAAACACTGCATGTTGGTGAAGGGCATATTGAAGAAGAATCAGCTGAGTGGTTCTTGTGGGAGAACAACTCCATTTGGCTCACTAACTTCACACACCATCAGGCTTCCAAGCAGCTCTCAAGGAAACTCAGTTTTCACACTCTATGCTTAGTGCCCTTTGAGTGCATTATCTAGGAATGAACCTGGTAGAGCATCCCACACAAACGAATGCTCCACATGCGGGTATCACATGCCACCAACTCCACATTCACAGGCAACTTCAGCGCCACAGCCGTTTTCAGATAGCCCTCAATGCAAAGGCTCTAGACGCAAATATTGGTGTGAGAGCTAATTCAATCAAGGAAACACTGCATGTTGGTGAAGGGCATATTGAAGAAGAATCAGCCGAGTGGTTCTTGTGGGAGAACAACTCCATTTGGCTCACTAACTTCTCACACCATTAGGCTTCCAAGCAGCTCTCAAGGAAACTCAGTTTTCACACTCTATGCTTAGTGCCCTTTGAGTGCATTATCTAGGAATGAACCTGGTAGAGCATCCCACACAAACGAATGCTCCACATGCGGGTTTCACATGCCACCAACTCCAATTCTCAGGCAACTTCAGCGCCACACCAATTTTCAGATAGCCCACAATGCAAAGGCTCTAGACGCAAATATTGTTGTGAGAGCTAACTCAATCAAGGAAACACTGCATGTTGGTGAAAGGCATATTGAAGAAGAATCAGCCGAGTGGTTCTTGTGGGAGAACAACTCCATTTGGCTCACTAACTTCACACACCATTAGACTTCCAAGCAGCTCTCAAGGAAACTCAGTTTTCACACTCTATGCTTAGTGCCCTTTGAGTGCCTAGGACTGAAATGAAGCTTGGTGAGCATCCCACACAAACAAATGCTCCACATGCGGGTTTCACATGCCACCAACTCCACATTCACAGGCAACTTCAGCGCCACAGCCGTTTTCAGATAGCCCTCAATGCAAAGGCTCTAGATGCAAATATTGGTGTGAGAGCTAATTCAATCAAGGAAACACTGCATGTTGGTGAAGGGCATATTGAAGAAGGATCAGCCGAGTGGTTCTTCCCGGAGAACAACTCCATTTGGCTCACTAACTTCACACACCATCAGGCTTCCAAGCAGCTCTCAACGAAACTCAGTTTTCACACTCTATGCTTAGTGCCCTTTGAGTGCATTTTCTAGGAATGAACCTGGTAGAGCATCCCACACAAACGAATGCTCCACATGCGGGTTTCACATGCCACCAACTCCACATTCACAGGCAACTTCAGCGCCACAGCCGTTTTCAGATAGCCCTCAATGCAAAGGCTCTAGATGCAAATATTGGTGTGAGAGCTAATTCAATCAAGGAAACACTGCATGTTGGTGAAGGGCATATTGAAGAAGGATCAGCCGAGTGGTTCTTGTTTGAGAACAACTCCATTTGGCTCACTAACTTCACACACCATCAGGCTTCCAAGCAGCTCTCAACGAAACTCAGTTTTCACACTCTATGCTTAGTGCCCTTTGAGTGCATTATCTTGAAATTAACCTGGTAGAGCATCCCACACAAACGAATGCTCCACATGCGGGTTTCACATGCCACCAACTCCACATTTACAGGCAACTTCAGCGCCACATCCGTTTTCAGATAGCCCTCAATGCAAAGGCTCTAGACGCAAATATTGGTGTGAGAGCTAATTCAATCAAGGAAACACTGCATGTTGGTGAAGGGCATATTGAAGAAGAATCAGCTGAGTGGTTCTTGTGGGAGAACAACTCCATTTGGCTCACTAACTTCACACACCATCAGGCTTCCAAGCAGCTCTCAAGGAAACTCAGTTTTCACACTCTATGCTTAGTGCCCTTTGAGAGACTAGGACTGAAATGAAGCTTATTGAGCATCCCACACAAACGAATGCTCCACATGCAGTTTTCACATGCCACCAACTCCACATTCTCAGGCAACTTCAGCGCCACACCAATTTTCAGATAGCCCACAATGCAAAGGCTCTAGACGCAAATATTGTTGTGAGAGCTAACTCAATCAAGGAAACACTGCATGTTGGTGAAAGGCATATTGAAGAAGAATCAGCCGAGTGATTCTTGTGAGAGAACAACTCCATTTGGCTCACTAACTTCACACACCATTAGACTTCCAAGCAGCTCTCAAGGAAACTCAGTTTTCACACTCTATGCTTAGTGCCCTTTGAGTGCCTAGGAGTGAAATGAAGCTTGGTGAGCATCCCACACAAACGAATGCTCCACATGCGGGTTTCACATGCCACCAACTCCACATTCACAGGCAACTTCAGCGCCACAGCCGTTTTCAGATAGCCCTCAATGCAAAGGCTCTAGACGCAAATATTGGTGTGAGAGCTAATTCAATCAAGGAAACACTGCATGTTGGTGAAGGGCATATTGAAGAAGAATCAGCCGAGTGGTTCTTGTGGGAGAACAACTCCATTATGGCTCACTAACTTCTCACACCATTAGGCTTCCAAGCAGCTCTCAAGGAAACTCAGTTTTCACACTCTATGCTTAGTGCCCTTTGAGTGCATTATCTAGGAATGAACCTGGTAGAGCATCCCACACAAACGAATGCTCCACATGCGGGTTTCACATGCCACCAACTCCAATTCTCAGGCAACTTCAGCGCCACACCAATTTTCAGATAGCCCACAATGCAAAGGCTCTAGACGCAAATATTGTTGTGAGAGCTAACTCAATCAAGGAAACACTGCATGTTGGTGAAAGGCATATTGAAGAAGAATCAGCCGAGTGGTTCTTGTGGGAGAACAACTCCATTTGGCTCACTAACTTCACACACCATTAGACTTCCAAGCAGCTCTCAAGGAAACTCAGTTTTCACACTCTATGCTTAGTGCCCTTTGAGTGCCTAGGACTGAAATGAAGCTTGGTGAGCATCCCACACAAACAAATGCTCCACATGCGGGTTTCACATGCCACCAACTCCACATTCACAGGCAACTTCAGCGCCACAGCCGTTTTCAGATAGCCCTCAATGCAAAGGCTCTAGATGCAAATATTGGTGTGAGAGCTAATTCAATCAAGGAAACACTGCATGTTGGTGAAGGGCATATTGAAGAAGGATCAGCCGAGTGGTTCTTCCCGGAGAACAACTCCATTTGGCTCACTAAATTCACACACCATCAGGCTTCCAAGCAGCTCTCAACGAAACTCAGTTTTCACACTCTATGCTTAGTGCCCTTTGAGTGCATTTTCTAGGAATGAACCTGGTAGAGCATCCCACACAAACGAATGCTCCACATGCGGGTTTCACATGCCACCAACTCCACATTCACAGGCAACTTCAGCGCCACAGCCGTTTTCAGATAGCCCTCAATGCAAAGGCTCTAGATGCAAATATTGTTGTGAGAGCTAATTGAATCAAGGAAACACTGCATGTTGGTGAAGGGCATATTGAAGAAGGATCAGCCGAGTGGTTCTTGTTTGAGAACAACTCCATTTGGCTCACTAACTTCACACACCATCAGGCTTCCAAGCAGCTCTCAACGAAACTCAGTTTTCACACTCTATGCTTAGTGCCCTTTGAGTGCATTATCTTGAAATTAACCTGGTAGAGCATCCCACACAAACGAATGCTCCACATGCGGGTTTCACATGCCACCAACTCCACATTTACAGGCAACTTCAGCGCCACATCCGTTTTCAGATAGCCCTCAATGCAAAGGCTCTAGACGCAAATATTGGTGTGAGAGCTAATTCAATCAAGGAAACACTGCATGTTGGTGAAGGGCATATTGAAGAAGAATCAGCTGAGTGGTTCTTGTGGGAGAACAACTCCATTTGGCTCACTAACTTCACACACCATCAGGCTTCCAAGCAGCTCTCAAGGAAACTCAGTTTTCACACTCTATGCTTAGTGCCCTTTGAGAGACTAGGACTGAAATGAAGCTTATTGAGCATCCCACACAAACGAATGCTCCACATGCAGTTTTCACATGCCACCAACTCCACATTCTCAGGCAACTTCAGCGCCACACCAATTTTCAGATAGCCCACAATGCAAAGGCTCTAGACGCAAATATTGTTGTGAGAGCTAACTCAATCAAGGAAACACTGCATGTTGGTGAAAGGCATATTGAAGAAGAATCAGCCGAGTGATTCTTGTGAGAGAACAACTCCATTTGGCTCACTAACTTCACACACCATTAGACTTCCAAGCAGCTCTCAAGGAAACTCAGTTTTCACACTCTATGCTTAGTGCCCTTTGAGTGCCTAGGAGTGAAATGAAGCTTGGTGAGCATCCCACACAAACGAATGCTCCACATGCGGGTTTCACATGCCACCAACTCCACATTCACAGGCAACTTCAGCGCCACAGCCGTTTTCAGTTACCCCTCAATGCAAAGGCTCTAGATGCAAATATTGGTGTGAGAGCTAATTCAATCAAGGAAACACTGCATGTTGGTGAAGGGCATATTGAAGAAGAATCAGCCGAGTGGTTCTTGTGGGAGAACAACTCCATTTGGCTCACTAACTTCACACACCATCAGGCTTCCAAGCAGCTCTCAACGAAACTCAGTTTTCACACTCTATGCTTAGTGCCCTTTGAGTGCCTAGGACTGAAATGAAGCTTGGTGAGCATCCCACACAAACAATTGCTCCACATGCGGGTTTCACATGCCACCAACTCCACATTCACAGGCAACTTCAGCGCCACAGCCGTTTACAGATAGCCCTCAATGCAAAGGCTCTAGATGCAAATATTGGTGTGAGAGCTAATTCAATCAAGGAAACATTGATGCTGGTGAAGTGCATATTGAAGAAGGATCAGGAGAGTGGTTCTTGTGGGAGAACAACTCCATTTGGCTCACTAACTTCACACACCATCAGGCTTCCAAGCAGCTCTCAACGAACCTCAGTTTTCACACTCTATGCTTAGCCCTTTGAGTGCATTATCTTGGAATCAACCTGGTAGAGCATCCCACACAAACAAATGCTCCATATGCGGGTTTCAGATGCCACCAACTCCACATTCACAGGCAACTTCAGCGCCACAGCTGTTTTCAGTTAGCCCTCAATGCAAAGGCTCTAGATGCAAATATTGGTGTGAGAGCTAATTCAATCAAGGAAACACTGCATGTTGGTGAAGGGCATATTGAAGAAGGATAAGCCGAGTGGTTCTTTTGGGAGAACAACTCCATTTGGCTCACTAACTTCACACACCATCAGGCTTCCAAGCAGCTCTCAAGGAAACTCAGTTTTCACACTCTATGCTTAGTGCCCTTTGAGTGCATTATCTTGGAATGAACCTGGTAGAGCATCCCACACAAACGAATACTCCACATGCGGGTTTCACATGCCACCAACTCCACATTCACAGGCAACTTCAGCGCCACAGCCGTTTTCAGATAGCCCTCAATGCAAAGGCTCTAGATGCAAATATTGGTGTAAGAGTTAATTCAATCAAGGAAACACTGCATGTTGGTGAAGGGCATATTGAAGAAGAATCAGCTGAGTGGTTCTTGTGGGAGAACAACTCCATTTGGCTCACTAACTTCACACACCATCAGGCTTCCAAGCAGCTCTCAAGGAAACTCAGTTTTCACACTCTATGCTTAGTGCCCTTTGAGTGCATTATCTAGGAATGAACCTGGTAGAGCATCCCACACAAACGAATGCTCCACATGCGGGTTTCACATGCCACCAACTCCACATTCACAGGCAACTTCAGCGCCACAGCCGTTTTCAGATAGCCCTCAATGCAAAGGCTCTAGACGCAAATATTGGTGTGAGAGCTAATTCAATCAAGGAAACACTGCATGTTGGTGAAGGGCATATTGAAGAAGAATCAGCCGGGTGGTTCTTGTGGGAGAACAACTCCATTTGGCTCACTAACTTCACACACCATCAGGCTTCCAAGCAGCTCTCAAGGAAACTCAGTTTTCACACTCTATGCTTAGTGCCCTTTGAGTGCATTATCTAGGAATGAACCTGGTAGAGCATCCCACACAAACGAATGCTCCACATGCGGGTTTCACATGCCACCAACTCCACATTCACAGGCAACTTCAGCGCCACAGCCGTTTTCAGATAGCCCTCAATGCAAAGGCTCTAGATGCAAATATTGGTGTGAGAGCTAATTCAATCAAGGAAACACTGCATGTTGGTGAAGGGCATATTGAAGAAGAAGCAGCCGAGTGGTTCTTGTGGGAGAACAACTCCATTTGGCTCACTAACTTCACACACTATTAGATTTCCAAGCAGCTCTCAAGGAAACTCAGTTTTCACACTCTATGCTTAGTGCCCTTTGAGTGCCTAGGACTGAAATGAAGCTTGGTGAGCATCCCACACAAACAAATGCTCCACATGCGGGTTTCACATGCCACCAACTCCACATTCACAGGCAACTTCAGCGCCACAGCCGTTTTCAGATAGCCCTCAATGCAAAGGCTCTAGATGCAAATATTGGTGTGAGAGCTAATTCATTCAAGGAAACACTGCATGTTGGTGAAGAGCATATTGTAGAAGGATCAGCCGGGTGGTTCTTGTGGGAGAACAACTCCATTTGGCTCACTAACTTCACACACCATCAGGCTTCCAAGCAGCTCTCAAGGAAACTCAGTTTTCACACTCTATGCTTAGTGCCCTTTGAGTGCATTATCTAGGAATGAACCTGGTAGAGCATCCCACACAAACGAATGCTCCACATGCGGGTTTCACATGCCACCAACTCCACATTCACAGGCAACTTCAGCGCCACAGCCGTTTTCAGATAGCCCTCAATGCAAAGGCTCTAGATGCAAATATTGGTGTGAGAGCTAATTCAATCAAGGAAACACTGCATGTTGGTGAAGGGCATATTGAAGAAGAATCAGCCGGGTGGTTCTTGTGGGAGAACAACTCCATTTGGCTCACTAACTTCACACACCATCAGGCTTCCAAGCAGCTCTCAAGGAAACTCAGTTTTCACACTCTATGCTTAGTGCCCTTTGAGTGCATTATCTAGGAATGAACCTGGTAGAGCCCACACAAACGAATGCTCCACATGCGGGTTTCACATGCCACCAACTCCACATTCACAGGCAACTTCAGCGCCACAGCCGTTTTCAGATAGCCCTCAATGCAAAGGCTCTAGATGCAAATATTGGTGTGAGAGCTAATTCAATCAAGGAAACACTGCATGTTGGTGAAGGGCATATTGAAGAAGAAGCAGCCGAGTGGTTCTTGTGGGAGAACAACTCCATTTGGCTCACTAACTTCACACACTATTAGATTTCCAAGCAGCTCTCAAGGAAACTCAGTTTTCACACTCTATGCTTAGTGCCCTTTGAGTGCCTAGGACTGAAATGAAGCTTGGTGAGCATCCCACACAAACAAATGCTCCACATGCGGGTTTCACATGCCACCAACTCCACATTCACAGGCAACTTCAGCGCCACAGCCGTTTTCAGATAGCCCTCAATGCAAAGGCTCTAGACGCAAATATTGGTGTGAGAGCTAATTCAATCAAGGAAACACTGATGCTGCTGAAGAGCATATTGAAGAAGGATCAGCCGAGTGGTTCTTGTGGGAGAACAACTCCATTTGGCTCACTAACTTCACACACCATCAGGCTTCCAAGCAGCTCTCAACGAAACTCAGTTTTCACACTCTATGCTTAGTGCCCTTTGAGAGACTAGGAATGAAATGAAGCTTATTGAGCATCCCACACAAACGAATGCTCCACATGCAGTTTTCACATGCCACCAACTCCACATTCACACGCAACTTCAGCGCCACAGCCGTTTTCAGATAGCCCTCAATGCAAAGGCTCTAGACGCAAATATTGGTGTGAGAGCTAATTCAATCAAGGAAACACTGCATGTTGGTGATGGGCATACTGAAGAAGGATCAGCCGAGTGGTTCTTGTGGGAGAACAACTCCATTTGGCTCACTAACTTCACACACCATCAGGCTTCCAAGCAGCTCTCAACGAACCTCAGTTTTCACACTGTATGCTTTGTGCCCTTTGAGTGCCTAGGACTGAAATGAATCTTGGTGAGCATCCCAAAAAAAGGAATGCTCCACATGCGGGTTTCACATGCCACCAATTCCACATTCACAGGCAACTTCAGCGCCACAGCCGTTTTCAGATACCCTCAATGCAAAGGCTCTAGAAGTAAATATTTGTGTGAGAGCTAATTCAATCAAGGAAACTTTGATGCTGGTGAAGAGCATATTGAAGAGGGATCAGCCGAGTGGTTCTTGTGGGAGAACAACTCCATTTGGCACACTAACTTCACACACCATCAGGCTTCCAAGCAGCTCTCAAGGAAACTCAGTTTTCACACTCTAAGCTTAGTGCCCTTTGAGTGCCTAGGACTGAAAAGAAGCTTGGTGAGCATCCCACACAAACGAATGCTCCACATGCGGGTTTCACATGCCACCAACTCCACATTCACAGGCAACTTCAGCGCCACAGCTGTTTTCAGATAGCCCTCAATGCAAAGGCTCTAGATGCAAATATTGGTGTGAGAGCTAATTCAATCAAGGAAACATTGATGCTGGTGAAGGGCATATTGAAGAAGAATCAGCCAGGTGGTTCTTTCCGGAGAACAACTCCATTTGGCTCACTAACTTCACACACCATCAGGCTTCCAAGCAGCTCTCAAGGAAACTCAGTTTTCACACTCTATGCTTAGTGCCCTTTGAGTGCATTATCTAGGAATGAACCTGGTAGAGCATGCCACACAAACGAATGCTCCACATGCGGGTTTCACATGCCACCAACTCCACATTCACAGGCCACTTCATCGCCACAGCAGTTTTCAGTTAGCTCTCAATGCAAAGGCTGTAGATGCAAATATTGGTGTGAGAGCTAATTCAATCAAGGAAACACTGCATGTTGGTGAATGGCATATTGAAGAAGAATCAACCGAGTGGTTCTTGTGGGAGAACAACTCCATTTGGCTCACTAACTTCTCACACCATCAGGCTTCCAAGCAGCTCTCAAGGAAACTCAGTTTTCACACTCTATGCTTAGTGCCCTTTGAGTGCATTATCTAGGAATGAACCTGGTAGAGCATCCCACACAAACGAATGCTCCACATGCGGGTTTCACATGCCACCAACTCCAATTCTCAGGCAAGTTCAGCGCCACACCAATTTTCAAATAGCCCACAATGCAAAGGCTCTAGACGCAAATATTGTTGTGAGAGCTAACTAAATCAAGGAAACACTGCATGTTGGTGACAGGCATATTGAAGAAGGATCAGCCGAGTGGTTCTTGTGGGAGAACAACTCCATTTGTCTCACTAACTTCACACACCATTAGACTTCCAAGCAGCTCTCAAGGAAACTCAGTTTTCACACTCTATGCTTAGTGCCCTTTGAGTGCCTAGGACTGAAATGAAGCTTGGTGAGCATCCCACACAAACGAATGCTCCACATGCGGGTTTCACATGACACCAACTCCACATTCACAGGCAACTTCAGCGCCACAGCCGTTTTCAGATAGCCCTCAATGCAAAGGCTCTAGACGCAAATGTTGGTGTGAGAGCTAATTCAATCAAGGAAACACTGATGCTGGTGAAGAGCATATTGAAGAAGGATCAGCCGAGTGGTTCTTGCCGGAGAACAACTCCATTTGGCTCACTAACTTCACACACCATCAGGCTTAGAAGCAGCTCTCAACGAAACTCAGTTTTCACACTCTATGCTTAGTGCCCTTTGAGTGCATTTTCTAGGAATGAACCTGGTAGAGCATCCCACACAAACGAATGCTCCACATGCGGGTTTCACATGCCAACAACTCCACATTCACAGGCAACTTCAGCGCCACAGCCGTTTTCAGATAGCCCTCAATGCAAAGGCTCTAGACGCAAATATTGGTGTGAGAGCTAATTCAATCAAGGAAACACTGCATGTTGGTGAAGGGCATATTGAAGAAGAATCAGGAGAGTGGTTCTTGTGGGAGAACAACTCCATTTGGCTCACTAACTTCACACACCATCAGGCTTCCAAGCAGCTCTCAACGAAACTCAGTTTTCACACTCTATGCTTAGTGCCCTTTGAGAGACTAGGACTGAAATGAAGCTTATTGAGCATCCCACACAAACGAATGCTCCACATGCAGTTTTCACATGCCACCAACTCCACATTCACACGCAACTTCAGCGCCACAGCCGTTTTCAGATAGCCCTCAATGCAAAGGCTCTAGACGCAAATATTGGTGTGAGAGCTAATTCAATCAAGGAAACACTGCATGTTGGTGAAGGA
>NW_026697441.1:0-31051 GCF_030435755.1 Ochotona princeps | reverse complement strand
CAAGAACCACTCGGCTGATCCTTCTTCAATATGCCCTTCACCAACATGCAGTGTTTCCTTGATTGAATTAGCTCTCACAACCAATATTTGCGTCTAGAGCCTTTGCTTTGAGTGCTATCTGAAAACGGCTGTGGCGCTGAAGTTGCCTGTGAATGTGGAGTTGGTGGCATGTGAAACCCGCATGTGGAGCATTCGTTTATGTGGGATGCTGACCAAGCTTCATTTCAGTCATAGCCAAAGAAAGGGCACTAAGCATAGAGTGTGAAAACTGAGTTTCCTTGAGAGCTGCTTGGAAGCCTGATGGTGTGTGAAGTTAGCATGAGCCAAATGGAGTTGTTCTCCCACAAGAACCACTCGGCTGATCCTTCTTCAATATGCCCTTCACCAACATGCAGTGTTTCCTTGATTGAATTAGCTCTCACACCAATATTTGCGTCTAGAGCCTTTGCATTGAGGGCTATCTGAAAACGGCTGTGGCGCTGAAGTTGCCTGTGAATGTGGAGTTGGTGGCATGTGAAACCCGCATGTGGAGCATTCGTTTGTGTGGGATGCTGACCAAGCTTCATTTCACTCCTGGGCACACAAAGAGCACTAAGCATAGAGTGTGAAAACTGAGTTTCCTTGAGAGCTGCTTGGAAGCCTGATGGTGTGTGAAGTTAGTGAGCCAAATGGAGTTGTTCTCCCACAAGAACCACTCGGCTGATCCTTCTTCAATATGCCCTTCACCAACATGCAGTGTTTCCTTGATTGAATTAGCTCTCACACCAATATTTGCGTCTAGAGCCTTTGCGTTGAGGGCTATCTCAAAACGGCTGTGGCGCTGAAGTTGCCTGTGAATGTGGAGTTGGTGGCATGTGAAACCCGCATGTGGAGCATTCGTTTGTGTGGGATGCTCTACCAGGTTCATTTCAGTCCTAGCCAAAGAAAGGGCACTAAGCATAGAGTGTGAAAACTGAGTTTCCTTGAGAGCTGCTTGGAAGCCTGATGGTGTGTGAAGTTAGTGAGCCAAATGGAGTTGTTCTCCCACAAGAACCACTCGGCCGATCCTTCTTCAATATGCCCTTCACCAACATGCAGTGTTTCCTTGATTGAATTAGCTCTCACACCAATATTTGCGTCTAGAGCCTTTGCATTGAGGGCTATCTGAAAACGGCTGTGGCGCTGAAGTTGCCTGTGAATGTGGAGTTGGTGGCATGTGAAACCCGCATGTGGAGCATTCGTTTGTGTGGGATGCTCTACCAAGTTCATTTCAGTCATAGCCAAAGAAAGGGCACTAAGCATAGAGTGTGAAAACTGAGTTTCCTTGAGAGCTGCTTGGAAGCCTGATGGTGTGTGAAGTTAGTGAGCCAAATGGAGTTGTTCTCCCACAAGAACCACTCGGCTGATCCTTCTTCAATATGCCCTTCACCAACATGCAGTGTTTCCTTGATTGAATTAACTCTCACACCAATATTTGCGTCTAGAGCCTTTGCATTCAGGGCTATCTGAAAACGGCTGTGGCGCTGAAGTTGCCTGAGAATGTGGAGTTGGTGGCATGTGAAACCCGCATGTGGAGCATTCGTTTGTGTGGGATGCTCTACCAGTTTCATTTCAGTCCTAGCCATACAAAGGGCACTAAGCAGAGAGTGTGAAAACTGAGTTTCCTTGAGAGCTGCTTGGAAGCCTGATGGTGTGTGACGTTAGTGAGCCAAATGGAGTTGTTCTCCCACAAGAACCACTCGGCTGATCCTTCTTCAATATGCCCTTCACCAACATGCAGTGTTTCCTTGATTGAATTAGCTCTCACACCAATATTTGCGTCTAGAGCCTTTGCATTGAGGGCTATCTGAAAACGGCTGTGGCGCTGAAGTTGCCTGTGAATGTGGAGTTGGTGGCATGTGAAACCCGCAGTGGAGCATTCGTTTGTGTGGGATGCTCTACCAGGTTCATTCCTAGATAATGCACTCAAAGGGCACTAAGCATAGAGTGTGAAAACTGAGTTTCCTTGAGAGCTGCTTGGAAGCCTGATGGTGTGTGAAGTTAGTGAGCCAAATGGAGTTGTTCTCCCACAAGAACCACTCGGCTGATCCTTCTTCAATATGCCCTTCACCAACATGCAGTGTTTCCTTGATTGAATTAGCTCTCACACCAATATTTGCGTCTAGAGCCTTTGCTTTGAGGGCTATCTGAAAACGGCCGTGGCGCTGAAGTTGCCCTGTGAATGTGGAGTTGGTGGCATGTGAAACCCGCATGTGGAGCATTCGTTTCTGTGGGATGCTCTACCAGGTTCATTCCCTAGATAATGCACTCAAAGGGCACTAAGCATAGAGTGTGAAAACTGAGTTTCTTGAGAGCTGCTTGGAAGCCTGATGGTGTGTGAAGTTAGTGAGCCAAATGGAGTTGTTCTCCCACAAGAACCACTCGGCTGATCCTTCTTCAATATGCCCTTCACCAACATGCAGTGTTTCCATGATTGAATTAGCTCTCACACCAATATTTGCGTCTAGAGCCTTTGCTTTCAGGGCTATCTGAAAACGGCTGTGGCGCTGAAGTTGCCTGTGAATGTGGAGTTGGTGGCATGTGAAACCCGCATGTGGAGCATTCGTTTGTGAGGGATGCTGACCCAAGCTTCATTTCAGTCCTAGGCACACAAATAGCACTAAGCATAGAGTGTGAAAACTGAGTTTCCTTGAGAGCTGCTTGGAAGCCTGATGGTGTGTGAAGTTAGTGAGCCAAATGGAGTTGTTCTCCCACAAGAACCACTCGGCTGATCCTTCTTCAATATGCCCTTCACCAACATGCAGTGTTTCCTTGAATTGAATTAGCTCTCACACCAATATTTGCGTCTAGAGCCTTTGCATTGAGGGCTATCTGAAAACGGCTGTGGCGCTGAAGTTGCCTGTGAATGTGGAGTTGGTGGCATGTGAAACCCGCATGTGGAGCATTCGTTTGTGTGGGATGCTGACCAAGCTTCATTTCAGTCCTGGGCACACAAAGAGCACTAAGCATAGAGTGTGAAAACTGAGTTTCCTTGAGAGCTGCTTGGAAGCCTGATGGTTTGTGAAGTTAGTGAGCCAAATGGAGTTGTTCTCCCACAAGAAACCACTCGGCTGATCCTTCTTCAATATGCCCTTCACCAACATGCAGTGTTTCCTTGATTGAATTAGCTCTCTCACCAATATTTGCGTCTAGAGCCTTTGCATTGAGGGCTATCTGAAAACGGCTGTGGCGCTGAAGTTGCCTGTGAATGTGGAGTTGGTGGCATGTGAAACCCGCATGTGGAGCATTCGTTTATGTGGGATGCTGACCAAGCTTCATTTCAGTCCTAGGCTCTCAAAGGGGCACTATGCATAGAGTGTGAAAACTGAGTTTCCCTTGAGAGCTGCTTGGAAGCCTGATGGTGTGTGAAGTTAGTGAGCCAAATGGAGTTGTTCTCCCCACAAGAACCACTCGGCTGATCCTTCTTCAATATGCCCCTTCACCAACATGCAGTGTTTCCTTGATTGAATTAGCTCTCACACCAATATTTGCGTCTAGAGCCTTTGCATTGAGGGCTATCTGAAAATGGCTGTGGCGCTGAAGTTGCCTGTGAATGTGGAGTTGGTGGCATGTGAAACCCGCATGTGGAGCATTCGTTTGTGTGGGATGCGCCCTGGTTCATTTCAGTCGTTAGCCAAAGAAAGGGCACTAAGCATAGAGTGTGAAAACTGAGTTTCCTTGAGAGCTGCTTGGAAGCCTGATGGTGTGTGAAGTTAGTGAGCCAAATGGAGTTGTTCTCCCACAAGAACCACTCGGCTGATCCTTCTTCAATATGCCCTTCACCAACATGCAGTGTTTCCTTGATTGAATTAGCTCTCACACCAATATTTGCGTCTAGAGCCTTTGCATTGAGGGCTATCTGAAAACGGCTGTGGCGCTGAAGTTGCCTGTGAATGTGGAGTTGGTGGCATGTGAAACCCGCATGTGAGCATTCGTTTATGTGGGATGCTCTACCAGTTTCATTTCAGTCATAGCCAAAGAAAGGGCACTAAGCATAGAGTGTGAAAACTGAGTTTCCTTGAGAGCTGCTTGGAAGCCTGATGGTGTGTGAAGTTAGTGAGCCAAATGGAGTTGTTCTCCCACAAGAACCCACTCGGCTGATCCTTCTTCAATATGCCCTTCACCAACATGCAGTGTTTCCTTGATTGAATTAGCTCTCACACCAATATTTGCGTCTAGAGCCTTTGCATTGAGGGCTATCTGAAAACGGCTGTGGCGCTGAAGTTGCCTGTGAATGTGGAGTTGGTGGCATGTGAAACCCGCATGTGGAGCATTCGTTTGTGTGGATGCTCTACCAGTTTCTTTTCAGTCATAGCCATACAAAGGGCACTAAGCATAGAGTGTGAAAACTGAGTTTCCTTGAGAGCTGCTTGGAAGCCTGATGGTGTGTGAAGTTAGTGAGCCAAATGGAGTTGTTCTCCCACAAGAACCTCTCGGCTGATCCTTCTTCAATATGCCCTTCACCAACATGCAGTGTTTCCTTGATTGAATTAGCTCTCACACCAATATTGCGTCTAGAGCCTTTGCATTGAGGGCTATCTGAAAACGGCTGTGGCGCTGAAGTTGCCTGTGAATGTGGAGTTGGTGGCATGTGAAACCCGCATGTGGAGCATTCGTTTGTGTGGGATGCTCTACCAGGTTCATTTCAGTCGTAGCCAAAGAAAGGGCACTAAGCATAGAGTGTGAAAACTGAGTTTCCTTGAGAGCTGCTTGGAAGCCTGATGGTGTGTGAAGTTAGTGAGCCAAATGGAGTTGTTCTCCCACAAGAACCACTCGGCTGATCCTTCTTCAATATGCCCTTCACAACATGCAGTGTTTCCTTGATTGAATTAGCTCTCACACCAATATTTGCGTCTAGAGCCTTTGCATTGAGGGCTATCTGAAAACGGCTGTGGCGCTGAAGTTGCCTGTGAATGTGGAGTTGGTGGCATGTGAAACCCGCATGTGGAGCATTCGTTTGTGTGGGATGCTGACCAGCTTCATTTCACTCCTGGGCACACAAAGAGCACTAAGCATAGAGTGTGAAAACTGAGTTTCCTTGAGAGCTGCTTGGAAGCCTGATGGTGTGTGAAGTTAGTGAGCCAAATGGAGTTGTTCTCCCACAAGAACCACTCGGCTGATCCTTCTTCAATATGCCCCTTCACCAACATGCAGTGTTTCCTTGATTGAATTAGCTCTCACACCAATATTGCGTCTAGAGCCCTTTGCATTGAGGGCTATCTGAAAACGGCTGTGGCGCTGAAGTTGCCTGTGAATGTGGAGTTGGTGGCATGTGAAACCCGCATGTGGAGCATTCGTTTGTGTGGGATGCTCTACCAGGTTCATTTCAGTCGTAGCCAAAGAAAGGGCACTAAGCATAGAGTGTGAAAACTGAGTTTCCTTGAGAGCTGCTTGGAAGCCTGATGGTGTGTGAAGTTAGTGAGCCAAATGGAGTTGTTCTCCCACAAGAACCACTCGGCTGATCCTTCTTCAATATGCCCTTCACCAACATGCAGTGTTTCCTTGATTGAATTAGCTCTCACACCAATATTTGCGTCTAGAGCCTTTGCATTGAGGGCTATCTGAAAACGGCTGTGCGCTGAAGTTGCCTGTGAATGTGGAGTTGGTGGCATGTGAAACCCGCATGTGGAGCATTCGTTTGTGTGGGATGCTGACCAAGCTTCATTTCACTCCTGGGCACACAAAGAGCACTAAGCATAGAGTGTGAAAACTGAGTTTCCTTGAGAGCTGCTTGGAAGCCTGATGGTGTGTGAAGTTAGTGAGCCAAATGGAGTTGTTCTCCCACAAGAACCACTCGGCTGATCCTTCTTCAATATGCCCTTCACCAACATGCAGTGTTTCCTTGATTGAATTAGCTCTCACACCAATATTTGCGTCTAGAGCCTTTGCGTTGAGGGCTATCTCAAAACGGCTGTGGCGCTGAAGTTGCCTGTGAATGTGGAGTTGGTGGCATGTGAAACCCGCATGTGGAGCATTCGTTTGTGTGGGATGCTCTACCAGGTTCATTTCAGTCCTAGCCAAAGAAAGGGCACTAAGCATAGAGTGTGAAAACTGAGTTTCCTTGAGAGCTGCTTGGAAGCCTGATGGTGTGTGAAGTTAGTGAGCCAAATGGAGTTGTTCTCCCACAAGAACCACTCGGCCGATCCTTCTTCAATATGCCCTTCACCAACATGCAGTGTTTCCTTGATTGAATTAGCTCTCACACCAATATTTGCGTCTAGAGCCTTTGCATTGAGGGCTATCTGAAAACGGCTGTGGCGCTGAAGTTGCCTGTGAATGTGGAGTTGGTGGCATGTGAAACCCGCAATGTGGAGCATTCGTTTGTGTGGGATGCTCTACCAAGTTCATTTCAGTCATAGCCAAAGAAAGGGCACTAAGCATAGAGTGTGAAAAACTGAGTTTCCTTGAGAGCTGCTTGGAAGCCTGATGGTGTGTGAAGTTAGTGAGCCAAATGGAGTTGTTCTCCCACAAGAACCACTCGGCTGATCCTTCTTCAATATGCCCTTCACCAACATGCAGTGTTTCCTTGATTGAATTAACTCTCACACCAATATTTGCGTCTAGAGCCTTTGCATTCAGGGCTATCTGAAAACGGGCTGTGGCGCTGAAGTTGCCTGTGAATGTGGAGTTGGTGGCATGTGAAACCCGCATGTGGAGCATTCGTTTGTGTGGGATGCTCTACCAGTTTCATTTCAGTCCTAGCCATACAAAGGGCACTAAGCAGAGAGTGTGAAAACTGAGTTTCCTTGAGAGCTGCCTTGGAAGCCTGATGGTGTGTGACGTTAGTGAGCCAAATGGAGTTGTTCTCCCCACAAGAACCACTCGGCTGATCCTTCTTCAATATGCCCTTCACCAACATGCAGTGTTTCCTTGATTGAATTAGCTCTCACACCAATATTTGCGTCTAGAGCCTTTGCATTGAGGGCTATCTGAAAACGGCTGTGGCGCTGAAGTTGCCTGTGAATGTGGAGTTGGTGGCATGTGAAACCCGCATGTGGAGCATTCGTTTGTGTGGGATGCTCTACCAGGTTCATTCCTAGATAATGCACTCAAAGGGCACTAAGCATAGAGTGTGAAAACTGAGTTTCCTTGAGAGCTGCTTGGAAGCCTGATGGTGTGTGAAGTTAGTGAGCCAAATGGAGTTGTTCTCCCACAAGAACCACTCGGCTGATCCTTCTTCAATATGCCCTTCACCAACATGCAGTGTTTCCTTGATTGAATTAGCTCTCACACTCCAATATTTGCGTCTAGAGCCTTTGCTTTGAGGGCTATCTGAAAACGGCCGTGGCGCTGAAGTTGCCTGTGAATGTGGAGTTGGTGGCATGTGAAACCCGCATGTGGAGCATTCGTTTCTGTGGGATGCTCTACCAGGTTCATTCCTAGATAATGCACTCAAAGGGCACTAAGCATAAGAGTGTGAAAACTGAGTTTCCTTGAGAGCTGCTTGGAAGCCTGATGGTGTGTGAAGTTAGTGAGCCAAATGGAGTTGTTCTCCCACAAGAACCACTCGGCTGATCCTTCTTCAATATGCCCTTCACCAACATGCAGTGTTTCCTTGATTGAATTAGCTCTCACACCAATATTTGCGTCTAGAGCCTTTGCTTTGAGGGCTATCTGAAAACGGCCGTGGCGCTGAAGTTGCCTGTGAATGTGGAGTTGGTGGCATGTGAAACCCGCATGTGGAGCATTCGTTTCTGTGGGATGCTCTACCAGGTTCATTCCTAGATAATGCACTCAAAGGGCACTAAGCATAGAGTGTGAAAACTGAGTTTCCTTGAGAGCTGCTTGGAAGCCTGATGGTGTGTGAAGTTAGTGAGCCAAATGGAGTTGTTCTCCCACAAGAACCACTCGGCTGATCCTTCTTCAATATGCCCTTCACCAACATGCAGTGTTTCCTTGATTGAATTAGCTCTCACACCAATATTTGCGTCTAGAGCCTTTGCATTGAGGGCTATCTGAAAACGGCTGTGGCGCTGAAGTTGCCTGTGAATGTGGAGTTGGTGGCATGTGAAACCCGCATGTGGAGCATTCGTTTGTGTGGGATGCTGACCAAGCTTCATTTCAGTCCTGGGCACACAAAGAGCACTAAGCATAGAGTGTGAAAACTGAGTTTCCTTGAGAGCTGCTTGGAAGCCTGATGGTGTGTGAAGTTAGTGAGCCAAATGGAGTTGTTCTCCCACAAGAACCACTCGGCTGATCCTTCTTCAATATGCCCTTCACCAACATGCAGTGTTTCCTTGATTGAATTAGCTCTCTCACCAATATTTGCGTCTAGAGCCTTTGCATTGAGGGCTATCTGAAAACGGCTGTGGCGCTGAAGTTGCCCTGTGAATGTGGAGTTGGTGGCATGTGAAACCCGCATGTGGAGCATTCGTTTATGTGGGATGCTGACCAAGCTTCATTTCAGTCCTAGGCTCTCAAAGGGCACTAAGCATAGAGTGTGAAAACTGAGTTTCCTTGAGAGCTGCTTGGAAGCCTGATGGTGTGTGAAGTTAGTGAGCCAAATGGAGTTGTTCTCCCACAAGAACCACTCGGCTGATCCTTCTTCAATATGCCCTTCACCAACATGCAGTGTTTCCTTGATTGAATTAGCTCTCACACCAATATTTGCGTCTAGAGCCTTTGCATTGAGGGCTATCTGAAAATGGCTGTGGCGCTGAAGTTGCCTGTGAATGTGGAGTTGGTGGCATGTGAAACCCGCATGTGGAGCATTCGTTTGTGTGGGATGCGCCCTGGTTCATTTCAGTCGTAGCCAAAGAAAGGGCACTAAGCATAGAGTGTGAAAACTGAGTTTCCTTGAGAGCTGCTTGGAAGCCTGATGGTGTGTGAAGTTAGTGAGCCAAATGGAGTTGTTCTCCCACAAGAACCACTCGGCTGATCCTTCTTCAATATGCCCTTCACCAACATGCAGTGTTTCCTTGATTGAATTAGCTCTCACACCAATATTTGCGTCTAGAGCCTTTGCATTGAGGGCTATCTGAAAACGGCTGTGGCGCTGAAGTTGCCTGTGAATGTGGAGTTGGTGGCATGTGAAACCCGCATGTGGAGCATTCGTTTATGTGGGATGCTCTACCAGTTTCATTTCAGTCATAGCCAAAGAAAGGGCACTAAGCATAGAGTGTGAAAACTGAGTTTCCTTGAGAGCTGCTTGGAAGCCTGATGGTGTGTGAAGTTAGTGAGCCCAAATGGAGTTGTTCTCCCACAAGAACCACTCGGCTGATCCTTCTTCAATATGCCCTTCACCAACATGCAGTGTTTCCTTGATTGAATTAGCTCTCACACCAATATTTGCGTCTAGAGCCTTTGCATTGAGGGCTATCTGAAAACGGCTGTGGCGCTGAAGTTGCCTGTGAATGTGGAGTTGGTGGCATGTGAAACCCGCATGTGGAGCATTCGTTTGTGTGGGATGCTCTACCAGTTTCTTTTCAGTCATAGCCATACAAAGGGCACTAAGCATAGAGTGTGAAAACTGAGTTTCCTTGAGAGCTGCTTGGAAGGCTGATGGTGTGTGAAGTTAGTGAGCCAAATGGAGTTGTTCTCCCACAAGAACCACTCGGCTGATCCTTCTTCAATATGCCCTTCACCAACATGCAGTGTTTCCTTGATTGAATTAGCTCTCACACCAATATTTGCGTCTAGAGCCTTTGCATTCAGGGCTATCTGGAAAACGGCCGTGGCGCTGAAGTTGCCTGAGAATGTGGAGTTGGTGGCATGTGAAACCCGCATGTGGAGCATTCGTTTCTGTGGGATGCTCTACCAGGTTCATTTCAGTCCTAGCCATACAAAGGGCACTAAGCATAGAGTGTGAAAACTGAGTTTCCTTGAGAGCTGCTTGGAAGCCTGATGGTGTGTGACGTTAGTGAGCCAAATGGAGTTGTTCTCCCACAAGAACCACTCGGCTGATCCTTCTTCAATATGCCCTTCACCAACATGCAGTGTTTCCTTGATTGAATTAGCTCTCACACCAATATTTGTGTCTAGAGCCTTTGCTTTGAGGGCTATCTGAAAACGGCTGTGGCGCTGAAGTTGCCTGTGAATGTGGAGTTGGTTGCATATGAAACCCGCATATGGAGCATTCGTTTGTGTGGGATGCTCTACCAGTTTCATTTCAGTCCTAGCCAAAGAAAGGGCACTAAGCATAGAGTGTGAAAACTGAGTTTCCTTGAGAGCTGCTTGGAAGCCTGATGGTGTGTGAAGTTAGTGAGCCAAATGGAGTTGTTCTCCCACAAGAACCACTCGGCTGATCCTTCTTCAATATGCCCTTCACCAACATGCAGTGTTTCCTTGATTGAATTAACTCTCACACCAATATTTGCGTCTAGAGCCTTTGCATTGAGGGCTATCTGAAACGGCTGTGGCGCTGAAGTTGCCTGAGAATGTGAGTTGGTGGCATGTGAAACCCGCATGTGGAGCATTCGTTTGTGTGGGATGCTCTACCAGGTTCATTTCAGTCCTAGCCATACAAAGGGCACTAAGCATAGAGTGTGAAAACTGAGTTTCCTTGAGAGCTGCTTGGAAGCCTGATGGTGTGTGAAGTTAGTGAGCCAAATGGAGTTGTTCTCCCACAAGAACCACTCGGCTGATCCTTCTTCAATATGCCCTTCACCAACATGCAGTGTTTCCTTGATTGAATTAGCTCTCACACCAATATTTGCGTCTAGAGCCTTTGCATTGAGGGCTATCTGAAAACGGCTGTGGCGCTGAAGTTGCCTGTGAATGTGGAGTTGGTGGCATGTGAAACCCGCATGTGGAGCATTCGTTTGTGTGGGATGCTCTACCAGTTTCATTTCAGTCATAGCCATACAAAGGGCACTAAGCATAGAGTGTGAAAACTGAGTTTCCTTGAGAGCTGCTTGGAAGCCTGATGGTGTGTGAAGTTAGTGAGCCAAATGGAGTTGTTCTCCCACAAGAACCACTCGGCTGATCCTTCTTCAATATGCCCTTCACCAACATGCAGTGTTTCCTTGATTGAATTAGCTCTCACACCAATATTTGCGTCTAGAGCCTTTGCATTGAGGGCTATCTGAAAACGGCTGTGGCGCTGAAGTTGCCTGTGAATGTGGAGTTGGTGGCATGTGAAACCCGCATGTGGAGCATTCGTTTGTGTGGGATGCTCTACCAGGTTCATTTCAGTCATAGCCAAAGAAAGGGCACTAAGCATAGAGTGTGAAAACTGAGTTTCCCTTGAGAGCTGCTTGGAAGCCTGATGGTGTGTGAAGTTAGTGAGCAAATGGAGTTGTTCTCCCACAAGAACCACTCGGCTGATTCTTTTTCAATATGCCCTTCACCAACATGCAGTGTTTCCTTGATTGAATTAGCTCTCACACCAATATTTGCGTCTAGAGCCTTTGCTTTGAGGGCTATCTGAAAACGGCTGTGGCGCTGAAGTTGCCTGTGACTGTGGAGTTGGTGGCATGTGAAACCCGCATGTAGAGCATTCGTTTCTGAGAGAGATTGGGATGCTCTACCAGGTTCATTCCTAGATAATGCACTCAAAGGGCACTAAGCAGAGAGTGTGAAAACTGAGTTTCCTTGAGAGCTGCTTGGAAGCCTGATGGTGTGTGAAGTTAGTGAGCCAAATGGAGTTGTTCTCCCACAAGAACCACTCGGCTGATCCTTCTTCAATATGCCCTTCACCAACATGCAGTGTTTCCTTGATTGAATTAGCTCTCACACCAATATTTGCGTCTAGAGCCTTTGCATTGAGGGCTATCTGAAAACGGCTGTGGCGCTGAAGTTGCCTGTGAATGTGGAGTTGGTGGCATGTGAAACCCGCATGTGGAGCATTCGTTTATGTGGCATGCTGACCAAGCTTCCTTTCAGTCCTAGGCTTTCAAAGGGCACTAAGCATAGAGTGTGAAAACTGAGTTTCCTTGAGAGCTGCTTGGAAGGCTGATGGTGTGTGAAGTTAGTGAGCCAAATGGAGTTGTTCTCCCACAAGAACCACTCGGCTGATCCTTCTTCAATATGCCCTTCACCAACATGCAGTGTTTCCTTGATTGAATTAGCTCTCACACCAATATTTGCGTCTAGAGCCTTTGCATTCAGGGCTATCTGAAAACGGCTGTGGCGCTGAAGTTGCCTGTGAATGTGGAGTTGGTGGCATGTGAAACCCGCATGTGGAGCATTCGTTTATGTGGGATGCTCTACCAAGTTCATTTCAGTCATAGCCAAAGAAAGGGCACTAAGCATAGAGTGTGAAAACTGAGTTTCCTTGAGAGCTGCTTGGAAGCCTGATGGTGTGTGAAGTTAGTGAGCCAAATGGAGTTGTTCTCCCACAAGAACCACTCGGCTGATTCTTCTTCAATATGCCCTTCACCAACATGCAGTGTTTCCTTGATTGAATTAGCTCTCACACCAATATTTGCGTCTAGAGCCTTTGCTTTGAGGGCTATCTGAAAACGGCTGTGGCGCTGAAGTTGCCTGTGAATGTGGAGTTGGTGGCATGTGAAACCCGCATGTAGAGCATTCGTTTCTGTGGGATGCTCTACCAGGTTCATTCCTAGACAATGCACTCAAAGGGCACTAAGCATAGAGTGTGAAAACTGAGTTTCCTTGAGAGCTGCTTGGAAGCCTGATGGTGTGTGAAGTTAGTGAGCCAAATGGAGTTGTTCTCCCACAAGAACCACTCGGCTGATCCTTCTTCAATATGCCCTTCACCAACATGCAGTGTTTCCTTGATTGAATTAGCTCTCACACCAATATTTGCATCTAGAGCCTTTGCATTGAGGGCTATCTGAAAACGGCTGTGGCGCTGAAGTTGCCTGTGAATGTGGAGTTGGTGGCATGTGAAACCCGCATGTGGAGCATTAGTTTATGTAGGATGCTGACCAAGCTTCATTTCAGTCCTAGGCACTCAAAGGGCACTAAGCATAGAGTGTGAAAACTGAGTTTCCTTGAGAGCTGCTTGGAAGCCTGATGGTGTGTGAAGTTAGTGAGCCAAATGGAGTTGTTCTCCCACAAGAACCACTCGGCTGATCCTTCTTCAATATGCCCTTCACCAACATGCAGTGTTTCCTTGATTGAATTAGCTCTCACACCAATATTTGCGTCTAGAGCCTTTGCATTGAGGGCTATCTGAAAACGGCTGTGGCGCTGAAGTTGCCTGTGAATGTGGAGTTGGTGGCATGTGAAACCCGCATGTGGAGCATTCGTTTGTGTGGGATGCTCTACCAGGTTCATTTCAGTCGTAGCCAAAGAAAGGGCACTAAGCATAGAGTGTGAAAACTGAGTTTCCTTGAGAGCTGCTTGGAAGCCTGATGGTGTGTGAAGTTAGTGAGCCAAATGGAGTTGTTCTCCCACAAGAACCACTCGGCTGATCCTTCTTCAATATGCCCTTCACCAACATGCAGTGTTTCCTTGATTGAATTAGCTCTCACACCAATATTTGCGTCTAGAGCCTTTGCATTCAGGGCTATCTGAAAACGGCTGTGGCGCTGAAGTTGCCTGTGAATGTGGAGTTGGTGGCATGTGAAACCCGCATGTGGAGCATTCGTTTGTGTGGGATGCTGACCAAGCTTCATTTCAGTCCTGGGCACACAAAGAGCACTAAGCATAGAGTGTGAAAACTGAGTTTCCTTGAGAGCTGCTTGGAAGCCTGATGGTGTGTGAAGTTAGTGAGCCAAATGGAGTTGTTCTCCCACAAGAACCACTCGGCTGATCCTTCTTCAATATGCCCTTCACCAACATGCAGTGTTTCCTTGATTGAATTAGCTCTCACACCAATATTTGCGTCTAGAGCCTTTGCATTGAGGGCTATCTGAAAACGGCTGTGGCGCTGAAGTTGCCTGTGAATGTGGAGTTGGTGGCATGTGAAACCCGCATGTGGAGCATTCGTTTGTGTGGGATGCTCTACCAGGTTCATTTCAGTCCTAACCATACAAAGGGCACTAAGCATAGAGTGTGAAAACTGAGTTTCCTTGAGAGCTGCTTGGAAGCCTGATGGTGTGTGAAGTTAGTGAGCCAAATGGAGTTGTTCTCCCACAAGAACCACTCGGCTGATCCTTCTTCAATATGCCCTTCACCAACATGCAGTGTTTCCTTGATTGAATTAGCTCTCACACCAATATTTGCGTCTAGAGCCTTTGCATTGAGGGCTATCTGAAAACGGCTGTGGCGCTGAAGTTGCCTGTGAATGTGGAGTTGGTGGCATGTGAAACCCGCATGTGGAGCATTCGTTTGTGTGGGATGCTCTCCAAGCTTCATTTCGGTCCTAGGCACTCAAAGGGCACTAAGCATAGAGTGTGAAAACTGAGTTTCCTTGAGAGCTGCTTGGAAGCCTGATGGTGTGTGAAGTTAGTGAGCCAAATGGAGTTGTTCTCCCACAAGAACCACTCGGCTGATCCTTCTTCAATATGCCCTTCACCAACATGCAGTGTTTCCTTGATTGAATTAGCTCTCACACCAATATTTGCGTCTAGAGCCTTTGCATTGAGGGCTATCTGAAAACGGCTGTGGCGCTGAAGTTGCCTGTGAATGTGGAGTTGGTGGCATGTGAAACCCGCATGTGGAGCATTCGTTTATGTGGGATGCTGACCAAGCTTCATTTCGGTCCTAGCCATACAAAGGGCACTAAGCATAGAGTGTGAAAACTGAGTTTCCTTGAGAGCTGCTTGGAAGCCTGATGGTGTGTGAAGTTAGTGAGCCAAATGGAGTTGTTCTCCCACAAGAACCACTCGGCTGATCCTTCTTCAATATGCCCTTCACCAACATGCAGTGTTTCCTTGATTGAATTAGCTCTCACACCAATATTTGCGTCTAGAGCCTTTGCATTGAGGGCTATCTGAAAACGGCTGTGGCGCTGAAGTTGCCTGTGAATGTGGAGTTGGTGGCATGTGAAACCCGCATGTGGAGCATTCGTTTGTGTGGGATGCTCTCCAAGCTTCATTTCGGTCCTAGGCACTCAAAGGGCACTAAGCATAGAGTGTGAAAACTGAGTTTCCTTGAGAGCTGCTTGGAAGCCTGATGGTGTGTGAAGTTAGTGAGCCAAATGGAGTTGTCCTCCCACAAGAACCACTCGGCTGATCCTTCTTCAATATGCCCTTCACCAACATGCAGTGTTTCCTTGATTGAATTAACTCTCACACCAATATTTGCGTCTAGAGCCTTTGCATTTAGGGCTATCTGAAAACGGCTGTGGCGCTGAAGTTGCCTGTGAATGTGGAGTTGGTGGCATGTGAAACCCGCATGTGGAGTATTCGTTTGTGTGGGATGCTCTACCAGGTTCATTTCAGTCCTAGCCATACAAAGGGCACTAAGCAGAGAGTGTGAAAACTGAGTTTCCTTGAGAGCTGCTTGGAAGCCTGATGGTGTGTGAAGTTAGTGAGCCAAATGGAGTTGTTCTCCCACAAGAACCACTCGGCTGATCCTTCTTCAATATGCCCTTCACCAACATGCAGTGTTTCCTTGATTGAATTAGCTCTCACACCAATATTTGCGTTTGGAGCCTTTGCATTGAGGGCTATCTGAAAACGGCTGTGGCGCTGAAGTTGCCTGTGAATGTGGAGTTGGTGGCATGTGAAACCCGCATGTGGAGCATTCGTTTGTGTGGGATGCTGACCAAGCTTCATTTCAGTCCTGGGCACACAAAGAGCACTAAACATAGAGTGTGAAAAGTGAGTTTCCTTGAGAGCTGCTTGGAAGCCTGATGGTGTGTGAAGTTAGTGAGCCAAATGGAGTTGTTCTCCCACAAGAACCACTCGGCTGATCCTTCTTCAATATGCCCTTCACCAACATGCAGTGTTTCCTTGATTGAATTAGCTCTCACACCAATATTTGCGTCTAGAGCCTTTGCATTGAGGGCTATCTGAAAACGGCTGTGGCGCTGAAGTTGCCTGTGAATGTGGAGTTGGTGGCATGTGAAACCCGCATGTGGAGCATTCGTTTATGTGGGATGCTCTCCAAGCTTCATTTCAGTCCTAGGCACTCAAAGGGCACTAAGCATAGAGTGTGAAAACTGAGTTTCCTTGAGAGCTGCTTGGAAGCCTGATGGTGTGTGAAGTTAGTGAGCCAAATGGAGTTGTCCTCCCACAAGAACCACTCGGCTGATCCTTCTTCAATATGCCCTTCACCAACATGCAGTGTTTCCTTGATTGAATTAACTCTCACACCAATATTTGCGTCTAGAGCCTTTGCATTGAGGGCTATCTGAAAACGGCTGTGGCGCTGAAGTTGCCTGTGAATGTGGAGTTGGTGGCATGTGAAACCCGCATGTGGAGCATTCGTTTGTGTGGGATGCTCTACCAGGTTCATTTCAGTCCTAGCCATACAAAGGGCACTAAGCAGAGAGTGTGAAAACTGAGTTTCCTTGAGAGCTGCTTGGAAGCCTGATGGTGTGTGACGTTAGTGAGCCAAATGGAGTTGTTCTCCCACAAGAACCACTCGGCTGATCCTTCTTCAATATGCCCTTCACCAACATGCAGTGTTTCCTTGATTGAATTAGCTCTCACACCAATATTTGCGTCTAGAGCCTTTGCATTGAGGGCTATCTGAAAACGGCTGTGGCGCTGAAGTTGCCTGTGAATGAGGAGTTGGTGGCATGTGAAACCCGCATGTGCAGCATTCGTTTGTGTGGGATGCTCTACCAGGTTCATTCCTAGATAATGCACTCAAAGGGCACTAAGCATAGAGTGTGAAAACTGAGTTTCCTTGAGAGCTGCTTGGAAGCCTGATGGTGTGTGACGTTAGTGAGCCAAATGGAGTTGTTCTCCCACAAGAACCACTCGGCTGATCCTTCTTCAATATGCCCTTCACCAACATGCAGTGTTTCCTTGATTGAATTAGCTCTCACACCAATATTTGCGTCTAGAGCCTTTGCATTGAGGGCTATCTGAAAACGGCTGTGGCGCTGAAGTTGCCTGTGAATGTGGAGTTGGTGGCATGTGAAACCCGCATGTGGAGCATTCGTTTGTGTGGGATGCTGTACCAGGTTCATTTCAGTCCTAGCCAAAGAAAGGGCACTAAGCATAGAGTGTGAAAACTGAGTTTCCTTGAGAGCTGCTTGGAAGCCTGATGGTGTGTGAAGTTAGTGAGCCAAATGGAGTTGTTCTCCCACAAAACCACTCGGCTGATCCTTCTTCAATATGCCCTTCACCAACATGCAGTGTTTCCTTGATTGAATTAGCTCTCACACCAATATTTGCGTCTAGAGCCTTTGCATTGAGGGCTATCTGAAAACGGCTGTGGCGCTGAAGTTGCCTGTGAATGTGGAGTTGGTGGCATGTGAAACCCGCATGTGGAGCATTCGTTTGTGTGGGATGCTCTACCAGGTTCATTCCTAGATAATGCACTCATAGGGCACTAAGCATAGAGTGTGAAAACTGAGTTTCCTTGAGAGCTGCTTGGAAGCCTGATGGTGTGTGAAGTTAGTGAGCCAAATGGAGTTGTTCTCCCACAAGAACCACTCGGCTGATCCTTCTTCAATATGCCCTTCACCAACATGCAGTGTTTCCTTGATTGAATTAGCTCTCACACCAATATTTGCGTCTAGAGCCTTTGCATTGAGGGCTATCTGAAAACGGCTGTGGCGCTGAAGTTGCCTGTGAATGTGGAGTTGGTGGCATGTGAAACCCGCATGTGGAGCATTCGTTTATGTGGGATGCTCTCCAAGCTTCATTTCAGTTATAGCCAAAGAAAGGGCACTAAGCATAGAGTGTGAAAACTGAGTTTCCTTGAGAGCTGCTTGGAAGCCTGATGGTGTGTGAAGTTAGTGAGCCAAATGGAGTTGTTCTCCCACAAGAACCACTCTGCTGATCCTTCTTCAATATGCCCTTCACCAACATGCAGTGTTTCCTTGATTGAATTAGCTCTCACACCAATATTTGCGTCTAGAGCCTTTGCATTGAGGGCTATCTGAAAACAGCTGTGGCGCTGAAGTTGCCTGTGAATGTGGAGTTGGTGGCATGTGAAACCCGCATGTGGAGCATTCGTTTGTGTGGGATGCTCTACCAGGTTCATTCCTAGATAATGAACTCAAAGGGCACTAAGCATAGAGTGTGAAAACTGAGTTTCTTTGAGAGCTGCTTGGAAGCCTGATGGTGTGTGACGTTAGTGAGCCAAATGGAGTTGTTCTCCCACAAGAACCACTCGGCTGATCCTTCTTCAATATGCCCTTCACCAACATGCAGTGTTTCCTTGATTGAATTAGCTCTCACACCAATATTTGCGTCTAGAGCCTTTGCTTTGAGGGCTATCTGAAAACGGCTGTGGCGCTGAAGTTGCCTGTGAATGTGGAGTTGGTGGCATGTGAAACCCGCATGTGGAGCATTCGTTTGTGTGGGATGCTCTCCAAGCTTCATTTCGGTCCTAGGCACTCAAAGGGCACTAAGCATAGAGTGTGAAAACTGAGTTTCCTTGAGAGCTGCTTGGAAGCCTGATGGTGTGTGAAGTTAGTGAGCCAAATGGAGTTGTCCTCCCACAAGAACCACTCGGCTGATCCTTCTTCAATATGCCCTTCACCAACATGCAGTGTTTCCTTGATTGAATTAACTCTCACACCAATATTTGCGTCTAGAGCCTTTGCATTTAGGGCTATCTGAAAACGGCTGTGGCGCTGAAGTTGCCTGTGAATGTGGAGTTGGTGGCATGTGAAACCCGCATGTGGAGCATTCGTTTGTGTGGGATGCTCTACCAGGTTCATTTCAGTCCTAGCCATACAAAGGGCACTAAGCAGAGAGTGTGAAAACTGAGTTTCCTTGAGAGCTGCTTGGAAGCCTGATGGTGTGTGAAGTTAGTGAGCCAAATGGAGTTGTTCTCCCACAAGAACCACTCGGCTGATCCTTCTTCAATATGCCCTTCACCAACATGCAGTGTTTCCTTGATTGAATTAGCTCTCACACCAATATTTGCGTTTGGAGCCTTTGCATTGAGGGCTATCTGAAAACGGCTGTGGCGCTGAAGTTGCCTGTGAATGTGGAGTTGGTGGCATGTGAAACCCGCATGTGGAGCATTCGTTTGTGTGGGATGCTGACCAAGCTTCATTTCAGTCCTGGGCACACAAAGAGCACTAAACATAGAGTGTGAAAAGTGAGTTTCCTTGAGAGCTGCTTGGAAGCCTGATGGTGTGTGAAGTTAGTGAGCCAAATGGAGTTGTTCTCCCACAAGAACCACTCGGCTGATCCTTCTTCAATATGCCCTTCACCAACATGCAGTGTTTCCTTGATTGAATTAGCTCTCACACCAATATTTGCGTCTAGAGCCTTTGCATTGAGGGCTATCTGAAAACGGCTGTGGCGCTGAAGTTGCCTGTGAATGTGGAGTTGGTGGCATGTGAAACCCCCATGTGGAGCATTCGTTTATGTGGGATGCTCTCCAAGCTTCATTTCAGTCCTAGGCACTCAAAGGGCACTAAGCATAGAGTGTGAAAACTGAGTTTCCTTGAGAGCTGCTTGGAAGCCTGATGGTGTGTGAAGTTAGTGAGCCAAATGGAGTTGTCCTCCCACAAGAACCACTCGGCTGATCCTTCTTCAATATGCCCTTCACCAACATGCAGTGTTTCCTTGATTGAATTAACTCTCACACCAATATTTGCGTCTAGAGCCTTTGCATTGAGGGCTATCTGAAAACGGCTGTGGCGCTGAAGTTGCCTGTGAATGTGGAGTTGGTGGCATGTGAAACCCGCATGTGGAGCATTCGTTTGTGTGGGATGCTCTACCAGGTTCATTTCAGTCCTAGCCATACAAAGGGCACTAAGCAGAGAGTGTGAAAACTGAGTTTCCTTGAGAGCTGCTTGGAAGCCTGATGGTGTGTGACGTTAGTGAGCCAAATGGAGTTGTTCTCCCACAAGAACCACTCGGCTGATCCTTCTTCAATATGCCCTTCACCAACATGCAGTGTTTCCTTGATTGAATTAGCTCTCACACCAATATTTGCGTCTAGAGCCTTTGCATTGAGGGCTATCTGAAAACGGCTGTGGCGCTGAAGTTGCCTGTGAATGAGGAGTTGGTGGCATGTGAAACCCGCATGTGCAGCATTCGTTTGTGTGGGATGCTCTACCAGGTTCATTCCTAGATAATGCACTCAAAGGGCACTAAGCATAGAGTGTGAAAACTGAGTTTCCTTGAGAGCTGCTTGGAAGCCTGATGGTGTGTGACGTTAGTGAGCCAAATGGAGTTGTTCTCCCACAAGAACCACTCGGCTGATCCTTCTTCAATATGCCCTTCACCAACATGCAGTGTTTCCTTGATTGAATTAGCTCTCACACCAATATTTGCGTCTAGAGCCTTTGCATTGAGGGCTATCTGAAAACGGCTGTGGCGCTGAAGTTGCCTGGGAATGTGGAGTTGGTGGCATGTGAAACCCGCATGTGGAGCATTCGTTTGTGTGGGATGCTGTACCAGGTTCATTTCAGTCCTAGCCAAAGAAAGGGCACTAAGCATAGAGTGTGAAAACTGAGTTTCCTTGAGAGCTGCTTGGAAGCCTGATGGTGTGTGAAGTTAGTGAGCCAAATGGAGTTGTTCTCCCACAAGAACCACTCGGCTGATCCTTCTTCAATATGCCCTTCACCAACATGCAGTGTTTCCTTGATTGAATTAGCTCTCACACCAATATTTGCGTCTAGAGCCTTTGCATTGAGGGCTATCTGAAAACGGCTGTGGCGCTGAAGTTGCCTGTGAATGTGGAGTTGGTGGCATGTGAAACCCGCATGTGGAGCATTCGTTTGTGTGGGATGCTCTACCAGGTTCATTCCTAGATAATGCACTCATAGGGCACTAAGCATAGAGTGTGAAAACTGAGTTTCCTTGAGAGCTGCTTGGAAGCCTGATGGTGTTTGAAGTTAGTGAGCCAAATGGAGTTGTTCTCCCACAAGAACCACTCGGCTGATCCTTCTTCAATATGCCCTTCACCAACATGCAGTGTTTCCTTGATTGAATTAGCTCTCACACCAATATTTGCGTCTAGAGCCTTTGCATTGAGGGCTATCTGAAAACGGCTGTGGCGCTGAAGTTGCCTGTGAATGTGGAGTTGGTGGCATGTGAAACCCGCATGTGGAGCATTCGTTTATGTGGGATGCTCTCCAAGCTTCATTTCAGTCATAGCCAAAGAAAGGGCACTAAGCATAGAGTGTGAAAACTGAGTTTCCTTGAGAGCTGCTTGGAAGCCTGATGGTGTGTGAAGTTAGTGAGCCAAATGGAGTTGTTCTCCCACAAGAACCACTCTGCTGATCCTTCTTCAATATGCCCTTCACCAACATGCAGTGTTTCCTTGATTGAATTAGCTCTCACACCAATATTTGCGTCTAGAGCCTTTGCATTGAGGGCTATCTGAAAACAGCTGTGGCGCTGAAGTTGCCTGTGAATGTGGAGTTGGTGGCATGTGAAACCCGCATGTGGAGCATTCGTTTGTGTGGGATGCTCTACCAGGTTCATTCCTAGATAATGAACTCAAAGGGCACTAAGCATAGAGTGTGAAAACTGAGTTTCTTTGAGAGCTGCTTGGAAGCCTGATGGTGTGTGACGTTAGTGAGCCAAATGGAGTTGTTCTCCCACAAGAACCACTCGGCTGATCCTTCTTCAATATGCCCTTCACCAACATGCAGTGTTTCCTTGATTGAATTAGCTCTCACACCAATATTTGCGTCTAGAGCCTTTGCATTGAGGGCTATCTGAAAACGGCTGTGGCGCTGAAGTTGCCTGTGAATGTGGAGTTGGTGGCATGTGAAACCCGCATGTGGAGCATTCGTTTGTGTGGGATGCTGACCAAACTTCATTTCAGTCCTAGCCAAAGAAAGGGCACTAAGCATAGAGTGTGAAAACTGAGTTTCCTTGAGAGCTGCTTGGAAGCCTGATGGTGTGTGAAGTTAGTGAGCCAAATGGAGTTGTTCTCCCACAAGAACCACTCGGCTGATCCTTCTTCAATATGCCCTTCACCAACATGCAGTGTTTCCTTGATTGAATTAGCTCTCACACCAATATTTGCATCTAGAGCCTTTGCATTGAGGGCTATCTGAAAACGGCTGTGGCGCTGAAGTTGCCTGTGAATGTGGAGTTGCTGGCATGTGAAACCCGCATGTGGAGCATTCGTTTGTGTGGGATGCTCTACCAGGTTCATTCCTAGATAATGCACTCAAAGGGCACTAAGCATAGAGTGTGAAAACTGAGTTTCCTTGAGAGCTGCTTGGAAGCCTGATGGTGTGTGAAGTTAGTGAGCCAAATGGAGTTGTTCTCCCACAAGAACCACTCGGCTGATCCTTCTTCAATATGCCCTTCACCAACATGCAGTGTTTCCTTGATTGAATTAGCTCTCACACCAATATTTGCGTCTAGAGCCTTTGCATTGAGGGCTATCTGAAAACGGCTGTGGCGCTGAAGTTGCCTGTGAATGTGGAGTTGGTGGCATGTGAAACCCGCATGTGGAGCATTTGTTTGTGTGGGATGCTGACCAAACTTCATTTCAGTCCTAGGCACTCAAAGGGCACTAAGCATAGAGTGTGAAAACTGAGTTTCCTTGAGAGCTGCTTGGAAGCCTGATGGTGTGTGAAGTTAGTGAGCCAAATGGAGTTGTTCTCCCACAAGAACCACTCGGCTGATCCTTCTTCAATATGCCCTTCACCAACATGCAGTGTTTCCTTGATTGAATTAGCTCTCACACCAATATTTGCGTCTAGAGCCTTTGCATTGAGGGCTATCTGAAAACGGCTGTGGCGCTGAAGTTGCCTGTGAATGTGGAGTTGGTGGCATGTGAAACCCGCATGTGGAGCATTCGTTTGTGTGGGATGCTCTCCAAGCTTCATTTCAGTCCTAGGCACTCAAAGGGCACTAAGCATAGAGTGTGAAAACTGAGTTTCCTTGAGAGCTGCTTGGAAGCCTGATGGTGTGTGAAGTTAGTGAGCCAAATGGAGTTGTTCTCCCACAAGAACCACTCTGCTGATCCTTCTTCAATATGCCCTTCACCAACATGCAGTGTTTCCTTGATTGAATTAGCTCTCACACCAATATTTGCGTCTAGAGCCTTTGCATTGAGGGCTATCTGAAAACGGCTGTGGCGCTGAAGTTGCCTGTGAATGTGGAGTTGGTGGCATGTGAAACCCGCATGTGGAGCATTCGTTTGTGTGGGATGCTCTACCAGGTTCATTCCTAGATTATGCACTCAAAGGGCACTAAGCATAGAGTGTGAAAACTGAGTTTCCTTGAGAGCTGCTTGGAAGCCTGATGGTGTGTGAAGTTAGTGAGCCAAATGGAGTTGTTCTCCCACAAGAACCACTCGGCTGATCCTTCTTCAATATGCCCTTCACCAACATGCAGTGTTTCCTTGATTGAATTAGCTCTCACACCAATATTTGCGTCTAGAGCCTTTGCATTGAGGGCTATCTGAAAACGGCTGTGGCGCTGAAGTTGCCTGTGAATGTGGAGTTGGTGGCATGTGAAACCCGCATGTGGAGCATTCGTTTGTGTGGGATGCTCTACCAGGTTCATTTCAGTCATAGCCATACAAAGGGCACTAAGCAGAGAGTGTGAAAACTGAGTTTCCTTGAGAGCTGCTTGGACGCCTGATGGTGTGTGAAGTTAGTGAGCCAAATGGAGTTGTTCTCCCACAAGAACCACTCGGCTGATCCTTCTTCAATATGCCCTTCACCAACATGCAGTGTTTCCTTGATTGAATTAGCTCTCACACCAATATTTGCGTCTAGAGCCTTTGCATTGAGGGCTATCTGAAAACGGCTGTGGCGCTGAAGTTGCCTGTGAATGTGGAGTTGGTGGCATGTGAAACCCGCATGTGGAGCATTCGTTTGTGTGGGATGCTCTACCAGGTTCATTTCAGTCCTAGCCAAAGAAAGGGCACTAAGCATAGAGTGTGAAAACTGAGTTTCCTTGAGAGCTGCTTGGAAGCCTGATGGTGTGTGAAGTTAGTGAGCCAAATGGAGTTGTTCTCCCACAAAACCACTCGGCTGATCCTTCTTCAATATGCCCTTCACCAACATGCAGTGTTTCCTTGATTGAATTAGCTCTCACACCAATATTTGCGTCTAGAGCCTTTGCATTGAGGGCTATCTGAAAACGGCTGTGGCGCTGAAGTTGCCTGTGAATGTGGAGTTGGTGGCATGTGAAACCCGCATGTGGAGCATTCGTTTGTGTGGGATGCTCTACCAGGTTCATTCCTAGATAATGCACTCAAAGGGCACTAAGCATAGAGTGTGAAAACTGAGTTTCCTTGAGAGCTGCTTGGAAGCCTGATGGTGTGTGAAGTTAGTGAGCCAAATGGAGTTGTTCTCCCACAAGAACCACTCGGCTGATCCTTCTTCAATATGCCCTTCACCAACATGCAGTGTTTCCTTGATTGAATTAGCTCTCACACCAATATTTGCGTCTAGAGCCTTTGCATTGAGGGCTATCTGAAAACGGCTGTGGCGCTGAAGTTGCCTGTGAATGTGGAGTTGGTGGCATGTGAAACCCGCATGTGGAGCATTCGTTTGTGTGGGATGCTCTACCAGGTTCATTTCAGTCATAGCCAAAGAAAGGGCACTAAGCATAGAGTGTGAAAACTGAGTTTCCTTGAGAGCTGCTTGGAAGCCTGATGGTGTGTGACGTTAGTGAGACAAATGGAGTTGTTCTCCCACAAGAACCACTCGGCTGATCCTTCTTCAATATGCCCTTCACCAACATGCAGTGTTTCCTTGATTGAATAGTTCTCACACCAATATTTGCGTCTAGAGCCTTTGCATTGAGGGCTATCTGAAAACGGCTGTGGCGCTGAAGTTGCCTGTGAATGTGGAGTTGGTGGCATGTGAAACCCGCATGTGGAGCATTCGTTTGTGTGGGATGCTGACCAAAATTCATTTCAGTCCTAGGCACTCAAAGGGCACTAAGCATAGAGTGTGAAAACTGAGTTTCCTTGAGAGCTGCTTGGAAGCCTGATGGTGTGTGAAGTTAGTGAGCCAAATGGAGTTGTTCTCCCACAAGAACCACTCGGCTGATCCTTCTTCAATATGCCCTTCACCAACATGCAGTGTTTCCTTGATTGAATTAGCTCTCACATCAATATTTGCGTCTAGAGCCTTTGCATTGAGGGCTATCTGAAAACGGCTGTGGCGCTGAAGTTGCCTGTGAATGTGGAGTTGGTGGCATGTGAAACCCGCATGTGGAGCATTCGTTTATGTGGGATGCTCTCCAAGCTTCATTTCAGTCCTAGGCACTCAAAGGGCACTAAGCATAGAGTGTGAAAACTGAGTTTCCTTGAGAGCTGCTTGGAAGCCTGATGGTGTGTGAAGTTAGTGAGCCAAATGGAGTTGTTCTCCCACAAGAACCACTCTGCTGATCCTTCTTCAATATGCCCTTCACCAACATGCAGTGTTTCCTTGATTGAATTAGCTCTCACACCAATATTTGCGTCTAGAGCCTTTGCATTGAGGGCTATCTGAAAACGGCTGTGGCGCTGAAGTTGCCTGTGAATGTGGAGTTGGTGGCATGTGAAACCCGCATGTGGAGCATTCGTTTGTGTGGGATGCTCTACCAGGTTCATTTCAGTCATAGCCAAAGAAAGGGCACTAAGCATAGAGTGTGAAAACTGAGTTTCTTTGAGAGCTGCTTGGAAGCCTGATGGTGTGTGAAGTTAGTGAGCCAAATGGAGTTGTTCTCCCACAAGAACCACTCGGCTGATCCTTCTTCAATATGCCCTTCACCAACATGCAGTGTTTCCTTGATTGAATTAACTCTCACACCAATATTTGCGTCTAGAGCCTTTGCATTGAGGACTATCTGAAAACGGCTGTGGCGCTGAAGTTGCCTGTGAATGTGGAGTTGGTGGTATGTGAAACCCGCATGTGGAGCATTCGTTTGTGTGGGATGCTCTACCAGGTTCATTTCAGTCCTAGCCATACAAAGGGCACTAAGCAGAGAGTGTGAAAACTGAGTTTCCTTGAGAGCTGCTTGGAAGCATGATGTGTGTGACGTTAGTGAGCCAAATGGAGTTGTTCTCCCACAAGAACCACTCGGCTGATCCTTCTTCAATATGCCCTTCACCAACATGCAGTGTTTCCTTGATTGAATTAGCTCTCACACCAATATTTGCGTTCTAGAGCCTTTGCTTTGAGGGCTATCTGAAAACGGCTGAGGCGCTGAAGTTGCCTGTGAATGTGGAGTTGGTGGCATGTGAAACCCGCATGTGGAGCATTCGTTTGTGTGGGATGCTCTACCAGGTTCATTCCTAGATAATGCACTCAAGGCACTAAGCATAGAGTGTGAAAACTGAGTTTCCTTGAGAGCTGCTTGGAAGCCTGATGGTGTGTGACGTTAGTGAGCCTAATGGAGTTGTTCTCCCACAAGAACCACTCGGCTGATCCTTCTTCAATATGCCCTTCACCAACATGCAGTGTTTCCTTGATTGAATTAGCTCTCACACCAATATTTGCGTCTAGAGCCTTTGCATTGAGGGCTATCTGAAAACGGCTTGTGGCGCTGAAGTTGCCTGTGAATGTGGAGTTGGTGGCATGTGAAACCCGCATGTGGAGCATTCGTTTGTGTGGGATGCTCTACCAGGTTCATTTCAGTCCTAGCCATACAAAGGGAACTAAGCAGAGAGTGTGAAAACTGAGTTTCCTTGAGAGCTGCCTGGAAGCCTGATGGTGTGTGAAGTTAGTGAGCCAAATGGAGTTGTTCTCCCACAAGAACCACTCGGCTGATCCTTCTTCAATATGCCCTTCACCAACATGCAGTGTTTCCTTGATTGAATTAGCTCTCACACCAATATTTGAGTCTAGAGCCTTTGCATTGAGGGCTATCTGAAAACGGCTGTGGCGCTGAAGTTGCCTGTGAATGTGGAGTTGGTGCATGTGAAACCCGCATGTGGAGCATTCGTTTGTGTGGGATGCTCTACCAGGTTCATTTCAGTCCTAGCCATACAAAGAGCACTAAGCATAGAGTGTGAAAACTGAGTTTCCTTGAGAGCTGCTTGGAAGCCTGATGGTGTGTGAAGTTAGTGAGCCAAATGGAGTTGTTCTCCCACAAGAACCACTCGTCTGATCCTTCTTCAATATGCCCTTCACCAACATGCAGTGTTTCCTTGATTGAATTAGCTCTCACACCAATATTTGCGTCTAGAGCCTTTGCATTGAGGGCTATCTGAAAACGGCTGTGGCGCTGAAGTTGCCTGTGAATGTGGAGTTGGTGGCATGTGAAACCCGCATGTGGAGCATTCGTTTGTGTGGGATGCTCTACCAGGTTCATTTCAGTCCTAGCCATACAAAGGGCACTAAGCAGAGAGTGTGAAAACTGAGTTTCCTTGAGAGCTGCTTGGAAGCCTGATGGTGTGTGAAGTTAGTGAGCCAAATGGAGTTGTTTTCCCACAAGAACCACTCGCTGATCCTTCTTCAATATGCCCTTCACCAACATGCAGTGTTTCCTTGATTGAATTAGCTCTCACACCAATATTTGCGTCTAGAGCCTTTGCATTGAGGCTATCTGAAAACGGCTGTGGGCGCTGAAGTTGCCTGTGAATGTGGAGTTGGTGGCATGTGAAACCCCGCATGTGGAGCACTCGTTTGTGTGGGATGCTCTACCAGTTCATTCCTAGATAATGCACTCAAAGGGCACTAAGCATAGAGTGTGAAAACTGAGTTTCCTTGAGAGCTGCTTGAAGCCTGATGGTGTGTGACGTTAGTGAGCCAAATGGAGTTGTTCTCCCACAAGAACCACTCGGCTGATCCTTCTTCGATATGCCCTTCACCAACATGCAGTGTTTCCTTGATTGAATTAGCTCTCACACCAATATTTGCGTCTAGAGCCTTTGCATTGAGGGCTATCTGAAAACGGCTGTGGCGCTGAAGTTGCCTGTGAATGTGGAGTGGTGGCATGTGAAACCCGCATGTGGAGCATTCGTTTGTGTGGGATGCTCTACCAGGTTCATTCCTAGATAATGCACTCAAAGGGCACTAAGCATAGATTGTGAAAACTGAGTTTCCTTGAGAGCTGCTTGGAAGCCTGATGGTGTGTGAAGTTAGTGAGCCAAATGGAGTTGTTCTCCCACAAGAACCACTCGGCTGATCCTTCTTCAATATGCCCTTCACCAACATGCAGTGTTTCCTTGATTGAATTAGCTCTCACACCAATATTTGCGTCTAGAGCCTTTGCATTGAGGGCTATCTGAAAACGGCTGTGGCGCTGAAGTTGCCTGTGAATGTGGAGTTGGTGGCATGTGAAACCCGCATGTGGAGCATTCGTTTGTGTGGAATGCTGACCAAGCTTCATTTCAGTCCTAGGCACACAAAGAGCACTAAGCATAGAGTGTGAAAACTGAGTTTCCTTGAGAGCTGCTTGGAAGCCTGATGGTGTGTGAAGTTAGTGAGCCAAATGGAGTTGTTCTCCCACAAGAACCACTCGGCTGATCCTTCTTCAATATGCCCTTCACCAACATGCAGTGTTTCCTTGATTGAATTAGCTCTCACAACCAATATTTGCGTCTAGAGCCTTTGCATTGAGGGCTATCTGAAAACGGCTGTGGCGCTGAAGTTGCCTGTGAATGTGGAGTTGGTGGCATGTGAAACCCGCATGTGGAGCATTCGTTTGTGTGGGATGCTCTACCAGGTTCATTTCAGTCCTAGCCAAAGAAAGGGCACTAAGCATAGAGTGTGAAACTGAGTTTCCTTGAGAGCTGCTTGGAAGCCTGATGGTGTGTGAAGTTAGTGAGCCAAATGGAGTTGTTCTCCCACAAAACCACTCGGCTGATCCTTCTTCAATATGCCCTTCACCAACATGCAGTGTTTCCTTGATTGAATTAGCTCTCACACCAATATTTGCGTCTAGAGCCTTTGCATTGAGGGCTATCTGAAAACGGCTGTGGCGCTGAAGTTGCCTGTGAATGTGGAGTTGGTGGCATGTGAAACCCGCATGTGGAGCATTCGTTTGTGTGGGATGCTCTACCAGGTTCATTCCTAGATAATGCACTCAAAGGGCACTAAGCATAGAGTGTGAAAACTGAGTTTCCTTGAGAGCTGCTTGGAAGCCTGATGGTGTGTGAAGTTAGTGAGCCAAATGGAGTTGTTCTCCCACAAGAACCACTCGGCTGATCCTTCTTCAATATGCCCTTCACCAACATGCAGTGTTTCCTTGATTGAATTAGCTCTCACACCAATATTTGCGTCTAGAGCCTTTGCATTGAGGGCTATCTGAAAACGGCTGTGGCGCTGAAGTTGCCTGTGAATGTGGAGTTGGTGGCATGTGAAACCCGCATGTGGAGCATTCGTTTGTGTGGGATGCTCTACCAGGTTCATTTCAGTCATAGCCAAAGAAAGGGCACTAAGCATAGAGTGTGAAAACTGAGTTTCCTTGAGAGCTGCTTGGAAGCCTGATGGTGTGTGACGTTAGTGAGCCAAATGGAGTTGTTCTCCCACAAGAACCACTCGGCTGATCCTTCTTCAATATGCCCTTCACCAACATGCAGTGTTTCCTTGATTGAATAGTTCTCACACCAATATTTGCGTCTAGAGCCTTTGCATTGAGGGCTATCTGAAAACGGCTGTGGCGCTGAAGTTGCCTGTGAATGTGGAGTTGGTGGCATGTGAAACCCGCATGTGGAGCATTCGTTTGTGTGGATGCTGACCAAAATTCATTTCAGTCCTAGGCACTCAAAGGGCACTAAGCATAGAGTGTGAAAACTGAGTTTCCTTGAGAGCTGCTTGGAAGCATGATGGTGTGTGAAGTTAGTGAGCCAAATGGAGTTGTTCTCCCACAAGAACCACTCGGCTGATCCTTCTTCAATATGCCCTTCACCAACATGCAGTGTTTCCTTGATTGAATTAGCTCTCACATCAATATTTGCGTCTAGAGCCTTTGCATTGAGGGCTATCTGAAAACGGCTGTGGCGCTGAAGTTGCCTGTGAATGTGGAGTTGGTGGCATGTGAAACCCGCATGTGGAGCATTCGTTTATGTGGGATGCTCTCCAAGCTTCATTTCAGTCCTAGGCACTCAAGGGCACTAAGCATAGAGTGTGAAAACTGAGTTTCCTTGAGAGCTGCTTGGAAGCCTGATGGTGTGTGAAGTTAGTGAGCCAAATGGAGTTGTTCTCCCACAAGAACCACTCTGCTGATCCTTCTTCAATATGCCCTTCACCAACATGCAGTGTTTCCTTGATTGAATTAGCTCTCACACCAATATTTGCGTCTAGAGCCTTTGCATTGAGGGCTATCTGAAAACGGCTGTGGCGCTGAAGTTGCCTGTGAATGTGGAGTTGGTGGCATGTGAAACCCGCATGTGGAGCATTCGTTTGTGTGGGATGCTCTACCAGGTTCATTTCAGTCATAGCCAAAGAAAGGGCACTAAGCATAGAGTGTGAAAACTGAGTTTCTTTGAGAGCTGCTTGGAAGCCTGATGGTGTGTGAAGTTAGTGAGCCAAATGGAGTTGTTCTCCCACAAGAACCACTCGGCTGATCCTTCTTCAATATGCCCTTCACCAACATGCAGTGTTTCCTTGATCTGAATTAACTCTCACACCAATATTTGCGTCTAGAGCCTTTGCATTGAGGACTATCTGAAAACGGCTGTGGCGCTGAAGTTGCCTGTGAATGTGGAGTTGGTGGCATGTGAAACCCGCATGTGGAGCATTCGTTTGTGTGGGATGCTCTACCAGGTTCATTTCAGTCCTAGCCATACAAAGGGCACTAAGCAGAGAGTGTGAAAACTGAGTTTCCTTGAGAGCTGCTTGGAAGCATGATGGTGTGTGACGTTAGTGAGCCAAATGGAGTTGTTCTCCCACAAGAACCACTCGGCTGATCCTTCTTCAATATGCCCTTCACCAACATGCAGTGTTTCCTTGATTGAATTAGCTCTCACACCAATATTTGCGTCTAGAGCCTTTGCTTTGAGGGCTATCTGAAAACGGCTGTGGCGCTGAGTTGCCTGTGAATGTGGAGTTGGTGGCATGTGAAACCCGCATGTGGAGCATTCGTTTGTGTGGGATGCTCTACCAGGTTCATTCCTAGATAATGCACTCAAAGGGCACTAAGCATAGAGTGTGAAAACTGAGTTTCCTTGAGAGCTGCTTGGAAGCCTGATGGTGTGTGACGTTAGTGAGGCCTAATGGAGTTGTTCTCCCACAAGAACCACT
>NW_026697440.1:0-12500 GCF_030435755.1 Ochotona princeps | reverse complement strand
GGAGTCCCATCTGGAGGTGTTCACATTGCATTTTGACAAGATACTGAGCCAAATCTCAGAGAGAGAAGTGAGGAGCAAAATCAAACAATAATGATAAATAGGTGGTAAGAAATCACGAATGTAAAATCGAATGATCTGTATTCTGGGAGTGAGTGAGTGGAATTTACCAACAGTGTCTGGTACACCCTTGTATCTGGATAGGCAATGATGGAGAGCAGTGGGGGTGGTGATGGTGGTGGAGGGTGGGGGGAGAGATGTCATTTCCAGTGTTCTCCAACCTATGGGAAACTTGTAGGGAAAGTAGCATGCTGCCTAACTCTAACCCTAACCCCTAACCCTAACCCTAACCCCTAAACCCTAACCCTAACCCTAACCTTAACCCCTAACCCTAACCTACCCTAACCCTAACCCCTAACCCTGACTCCTAACCCCAACCCCTAACCCTAAACCCTAACCCTAACCCTAACCCTAACCCCTAAACCCTATCCCCTAACCCTGACTCCTAACCCTAACCCCTAACCCTAACCCCTAACCCTAACCCTAACCCCTAACCCCTAACCCCTAACCCCTAACCCTGACTCCTAACCCAACCCCTAACCCTAACCCTAACCCTAACCCTTATTCTAGCCCCTAACCCTAACCCCTTACCTTAAGCCCAGCAGCTTCCCCCCCCCCCCACCTCTTTCCTGGATATCTTTTCGAGTCTGGGACGCGACACGGCACACACCTGAGCAGCTTGGTGGTTTAGTGCTGGACTAATTCGCAAGCAGCCCGGGCGGGAAAAGGCTGTGGGCAGCATTGTACCTGCCCCAGCAGAAGGCAGGTCATTACTCAACGTTGAGCCCAGCTTCCCCTGGTGAAACGAGTGTTCCTTTCTTTCTGAAGCAATGGGAAAAAGAAATGCATAAGTCAATGAAAAACTGAAATTTAAGTTGAAACAATTTTTAGAAAGACTCCCCAACTATACAGAAAGAAAGAAAGAAAGAAAGAAAGAAAGAAAGAAAGAAAGAAGAAAGAAAAGAAAGAAAGAAAGAAAGAATTTTTAAAAGAGAGAAACAACGTTTGAACAAGTGCAGAGACGGATGGAATTCAGATTCCTTAGGAAGGATTCTGGCACTGTAGCCAAACGGGGAAAATGTGTGGAGGGGTGGGAGTTGGGGTGGTGGGGAAGAAAAGAAGAAAGTCAGTTAGCATTGAAACATCTAAACGGGGTGGGAGGAGAAGCGGGTGCCGAGATGGCAAGGAGGGAGCCAAGAGAGTGGGGGGAGGGGGAGGAAGGTCAGGTTTCAGAAGGCTGAGAGGATGCAGACAATCAATAGGTCAAGAGTGACACCTGCTGGCAAATAGCGTGTGTCAATTGCCGCCGGGCAGCTGGTCGACCACCGCCGAGAGACTAAGTGCAACTGGTCGACCTGAGCTGAGAGACCAAATGCAACTGGTCGACCTCCGCTGAGACCAAATGCAACTGGTCGACCTCCGCTGAGACCAATGCAACTGGTCGACCTCCGCTGAGACCCAAAGCAACTGGTCAACCTCAGCTGAGACCAAATGCAACTGGTCGACCTGAGCTGAGAGACTAAGTGCAACCAGGCAGCTGGTCGACTGCCTTCCTTGGAAAAGAAAGGGTTAGGGTGGAGGGAGAGAGGGAGAAAGAGAGAAGGAGGGAGAGAGGGAGAGAGGGGCAGAGAGAGAGAGAGAATCTTCCACCACTTCACCAGTCAGTTCAGGACTTTGTCCCCAAAATGCAGGCCTAGAGAACTCAGAACGTTGGTGAACACAGCATTCCAGAGAGTATAGAATACTGGTCCTCAGTGCCACACAGCTCTGTTTAGCATACAAACAGGGTTTTCAACAGCTTTTGCCTCAAACCTGTGTGTGTGTGTGTAGTGTGTGTGTGTGTGTGTGTGTGTGTGTGTAAAAACTGAACGTTTCTGACTTCATGTGCACAGAACCTCAACAAAACAACTAAACCAATGGGCATCGGAGTCCCATCTGGAGGTGTTCACATTGCATTTTGACAAGATACTGAGCCAAATCTCAGAGAGAGAAGTGAGGAGCAAAAATCAAACAATAATGATAAATAGGTGGTAAGAAATCACGAATGTAAAATCGAATGATCTGTATTCTGGGAAGTGAGTGAGTGGAATTTTACCAACAGTGTCTGGTACACCTTTGTATCTGGATAGGCAATGATGGAGAGCAGTGGGGGTGGTGATGGTGGTGGAGGGTGGGGGGAGAGATGTCATTTCCAGTGTTCTCCAACCTATGGGAAACTTGTAGGGAAAGTAGCATGCTGCCTAACTCTAACCCTAACCCCTCTAACCCTAACCCCTAACCCCTAACCCTAACCCTAACCTTAACCCCTAACCCTAACCCTAACCCCTAACCCTAACCCTGACTCTAACCCCAACCCCTAACCCTAAACCCTAACCCTAACCCTAACCCTAACCCCTAAACCCTATCCCCTAACCCTGACTCCCTAACCCTAACCCTAACCCTAACCCCTAACCCTAACCCCTAACCCTAACCCCTAACCCCTAACCCTGACTCCTAACCCCAACCCCTAACCCTAACCCTAACCCTAACCCTTATTCTAGCCCCTAACCCTAACCCCCTTACCTTAAGCCCAGCAGCTTCCCCCCCCCCCACCTCTTTCCTGGATATCTTTTCGAGTCTGGGACGCGACACCGGCACACCTGAGCAGCTTGGTGGTTTAGTGCTGGACTAATCGCAAGCAGCCCGGGCGGGAAAAGGCTGTGGGCAGCATTGTACTGCCCCAGCAGAAGCAGGTCATTACTCAACGTTGAGCCCAGCTTCCCTGGTGAAACGAGTGTTCCTTTCTTTCTGAAGCAATGGGAAAAGAAATGCATAAGTCAATGAAAAACTGAAATTTAAGTTGAAACAATTTTTAGAAAGACTCCCCAACTATACAGAAAGAAAGAAAGAAAAGAAAGAAAGAAAGAAAGAAAGAAAGAAAGAAAGAAAGAAAGAAAGAAAGAAAGAAAGAATTTTTAAAAGAGAGAAACAACGTTGAACAAGTGCAGAGACGGATGGAATTCAGATTCCTTAGGAAGGATTCTGGCACTGTAGCCAAACGGGGAAAATGTGTGGAGGGGTGGGAGTTGGGGTGGTGGGGAAGAAAAGAAGAAAGTCAGTTAGCATTGAACATCTAAACGGGGTGGGAGGAGAAGCGGTGCCGAGATGGCAAGGAGGGAGCCAAGAGAGTGGGGGGAGGGGGAGGGAAGGTCAGGTTTCAGAAGGCTGAGAGGATGCAGACAATCAATAGGTCAAGAGTGACACCTGCTGGCAAATAGCGTGTGTCAATTGCCGCCGGGCAGCTGGTCGACCACCGCCGAGAGACTAAGTGCAACTGGTCGACCTGAGCTGAGAGACCAAATGCAACTGGTCGACCTCCGCTGAGACCAAATGCAACTGGTCGACCTCCGCTGAGACCAAATGCAACTGGGTCGACCTCCGCCTGAGACCCAAAGCAACTGGTCAACCTCAGCTGAGACCAAATGCAACTGGTCGACCTGAGCTGAGAGACTAAGTGCAACCAGGCAGCTGGTCGACTGCCTTCCTTGGAAAAGAAAGGGTTAGGGGTGGGAGGGAGAGAGGGAGAAAGAGAGAAGGAGGGAGAGAGGGAGAGGGGCAGAGAGAGAAGAGAGAATCTTCCACCACTTCACCAGTCAGTTCAGGACTTTGTCCCAAAATGCAGGCCTAGAGAACTCAGAACGTTGGTGAACACAGCATTCCAGAGAGTATAGAATACTGGTCCTCAGTGCCACACAGCTCTGTTAGCATACAAACAGGGTTTTCAACAGCTTTTGCCTCAAACCTGTGTGTGTGTGTGTGTGTGTGTGTGTGTGTGTGTGTGTGTAAAAACTGAACGTTTCTGACTTCATGTGCACAGAACCTCAACAAAACAACTAAACCAATGGGCATCGGAGTCCCATCTGGAGGTGTTCACATTGCATTTTGACAAGATACTGAGCCAAATCTCAGAGAGAGAAGTGAGGAGCAAAATCAAACAATAATGATAAATAGGTGGTAAGAAATCACGAATGTAAAATCGAATGATCTGTATTCTGGGAGTGAGTGAGTGGAATTTACCAACAGTGTCTGGTACACCCTTGTATCTGGATAGGCAATGATGGAGAGCAGTGGGGGTGGTGATGGTGGTGGAGGGTGGGGGGAGAGATGTCATTTCCAGTGTTCTCCAACCTATGGGAAACTTGTAGGGAAAGTAGCATGCTGCCTAACTCTAACCCCTAACCCCTAACCCTAACCCTAACCCCTAACCCTAACCCTAACCCTAACCTTAACCCCTAACCCTAACCCTAACCCTAACCCCTAACCCTGACTCCTAACCCCAACCCCTAACCCTAAACCCTAACCCTAACCCTAACCCTAACCCCTAAACCCTATCCCCTAACCCTGACTCCTAACCCTAACCCCTAACCCTAACCCCTAACCCTAACCCTAACCCACCCTAACCCCTAACCCCTAACCCTGACTCCTAACCCCAACCCCTAACCCTAACCCTAACCCTAACCCTTATTCTAGCCCCTAACCCTAACCCCTTACCTTAAGCCCAGCAGCTTCCCCCCCCCCCCCACCTCTTTCCTGGATATCTTTTCGAGTCTGGGACGCGACACCGGCACACCTGAGCAGCTTGGTGGTTTAGTGCTGGACTAATTCGCAAGCAGCCCGGGCGGGAAAAGGCTGTGGGCAGCATTGTACTGCCCCAGCAGAAGCAGGTCATTACTCAACGTTGAGCCCAGCTTCCCCTGGTGAAACGAGTGTTCCTTTCTTTCTGAAGCAATGGGAAAAAGAAATGCATAAGTCAATGAAAAACTGAAATTTAAGTTGAAACAATTTTTAGAAAGACTCCCCAACTATACAGAAAGAAAGAAAGAAAGAAAGAAAGAAAGAAAGAAAGAAAGAAAGAAAGAAAGAAAGAAAGAAAGAAGAAAGAAAGAATTTTTAAAAGAGAGAAAACAACGTTGAACAAGTGCAGAGACGGATGGAATTCAGATTCCTTAGGAAGGATTCTGGCACTGTAGCCAAACGGGGAAAATGTGTGGAGGGGTGGGAGTTGGGGTGGTGGGGAAGAAAAGAAGAAAGTCAGTTAGCATTGAACATCTAAACGGGGTGGGAGGAGAAGCGGTGCCGAGATGGCAAGGAGGGAGCCAAGAGAGTGGGGGGAGGGGGAGGGAAGGTCAGGTTTCAGAAGGCTGAGAGGATGCAGACAATCAATAGGTCAAGAGTGACACCTGCTGGCAAATAGCGTGTGTCAATTGCCGCCGGGCAGCTGGTCGACCACCGCCGAGAGACTAAGTGCAACTGGTCGACCTGAGCTGAGAGACCAAATGCAACTGGTCGACCTCCGCTGAGACCAAATGCAACTGGTCGACCTCCGCTGAGACCAAATGCAAACTGGTCGACCTCCGCTGAGACCCAAAGCAACTGGTCAACCTCAGCTGAGACCAAATGCAACTGGTCGACCTGAGCTGAGAGACTAAGTGCAACCAGGCAGCTGGTCGACTGCCTTCCTTGGAAAAGAAAGGGTTAGGGTGGGAGGGAGAGAGGGAGAAAGAGAGAAGGAGGGAGAGAGGGAGAGAGGGGCAGAGAGAGAGAGAGAATCTTCCACCACTTCACCAGTCAGTTCAGGACTTTGTCCCCAAAATGCAGGCCTAGAGAACTCAGAACGTTGGTGAACACAGCATTCCAGAGAGTATAGAATACTGGTCCTCAGTGCCACACAGCTCTGTTTAGCATACAAACAGGGTTTTCAACAGCTTTTGCCTCAAACCTGTGTGTGTGTGTGTGTGTGTGTGTGTGTGTGTGTGTGTGTAAAAACTGAACGTTTCTGACTTCATGTGCACAGAACCTCAACAAAACAACTAAACCAATGGGCATCGGAGTCCCATCTGGAGGTGTTCACATTGCATTTTGACAAGATACTGAGCCAAATCTCAGAGAGAGAAGTGAGGAGCAAAATCAAACAATAATGATAAATAGGTGGTAAGAAATCACGAATGTAAAATCGAATGATCTGTATTCTGGGAGTGAGTGAGTGGAATTTACCAACAGTGTCTGGTACACCTTTGTATCTGGATAGGCAATGATGGAGAGCAGTGGGGGTGGTGATGGTGGTGGAGGGTGGGGGGAGAGATGTCATTTCCAGTGTTCTCCAACTATGGGAAACTTGTAGGGAAAGTAGCATGCTGCCTAACTCTAACCCTAACCCCTAACCCTAACCCTAACCCCTAACCCTAACCCTAACCCTAACCTTAACCCCTAACCCTAACCCTAACCCTAACCCCCTAACCCCTGACTCCTAACCCCAACCCCTAACCCTAAACCCTAACCCTAACCTAACCCTAACCCCTAAAACCCTATCCCCTAACCCTGACTCCTAACCCTAACCCCTAACCCTAACCCCTAACCCTAACCCTAACCCCTAACCCCTAACCCCTAACCCCTAACCCTGACTCCTAACCCCAACCCCCTAACCCCTAACCCTAACCCTAACCCTTATTCTAGCCCCTAACCCTAACCCCTTACCTTAAGCCCAGCAGCTTCCCCCCCCCCCCACCTCTTTCCTGGATATCTTTTCGAGTCTGGGACGCGACACGGCACACCTGAGCAGCTTGGTGGTTTAGTGCTGGACTAATTCGCAAGCAGCCCGGGCGGGAAAAGGCTGTGGGCAGCATTGTACTGCACCCAGGTGGGGCCAGCAGAAGCAGGTCATTACTCAACGTTGAGCCCAGCTTCCCCTGGTGAAACGAGTGTTCCTTTCTTTCTGAAGCAATGGGAAAAAGAAATGCATAAGTCAATGAAAAACTGAAATTTAAGTTGAAACAATTTTTAGAAAGACTCCCCAACTATACAGAAAGAAAGAAAGAAAGAAAGAAAGAAAGAAAGAAAAGAAAGAAAGAAAAGAAAGAAAGAAAGAAAGAAAGAAAGAATTTTTAAAAGAGAGAAACAACGTTGAACAAGTGCAGAGACGGATGGAATTCAGATTCCTTAGGAAGGATTCTGGCACTGTAGCCAAACGGGGAAAATGTGTGGAGGGGTGGGAGTTGGGGTGGTGGGGAAGAAAAGAAGAAAGTCAGTTAGCATTGAACATCTAAACGGGGTGGGAGGAGAAGCGGTGCGAGATGGCAAGGAGGGAGCCAAGAGAGTGGGGGGAGGGGGGAGGGAAGGTCAGGTTTCAGAAGGCTGAGAGGATGCAGACAACTCAATAGGTCAAGAGTGACACCTGCTGGCAAATAGCGTGTGTCAATTGCCGCCGGGCAGCTGGTCGACCACCGCCGAGAGACTAAGTGCAACTGGTCGACCTGAGCTGAGAGACCAAATGCAACTGGTCGACCTCCGCTGAGACCAAATGCAACTGGTCGACCTCCGCTGAGACCAAATGCAACTGGTCGACCTCCGCTGAGACCCAAAGCAACTGGTCAACCTCAGCTGAGACCAAATGCAACTGGTCGACCTGAGCTGAGAGACTAAGTGCAACCAGGCAGCTGGTCGACTGCCTTCCTTGGAAAAGAAAGGGTTAGGGTGGGAGGGAGAGAGGGAGAAAAGAGAGAAGGAGGGAGAGAGGGAGAGAGGGGCAGAGAGAGAGAGAGAATCTTCCACCACTTCACCAGTCAGTTCAGGACTTTGTCCCCAAAATGCAGGCCTAGAGAACTCAGAACGTTGGTGAACACAGCATTCCAGAGAGTATAGAATACTGGTCCTCAGTGCCACACAGCTCTGTTTAGCATACAAACAGGGTTTTCAACAGCTTTTGCCTCAAACCTGTGTGTGTGTGTGTGTGTGTGTGTGTGTGTGTGTGTGTAAAAACTGAACGTTTCTGACTTCATGTGCACAGAACCTCAACAAAACAACTAAACAATGGGCATCGGAGTCCCATCTGGAGGTGTTCACATTGCATTTTGACAAGATACTGAGCCAAATCTCAGAGAGAGAGAAGTGAGGAGCAAAATCAAACAATAATGATAAATAGGTGGTAAGAAATCACGAATGTAAAATCGAATGATCTGTATTCTGGGAGTGAGTGAGTGGAATTTACCAACAGTGTCTGGTACACCCTTGTATCTGGATAGGCAATGATGGAGAGCAGTGGGGGTGGTGATGGTGGTGGAGGGTGGGGGGAGAGATGTCATTTCCAGTGTTCTCCAACCTATGGGAAACTTGTAGGGAAAGTAGCATGCTGCCTAACTCTAACCCTAACCCCTAACCCTAACCCTAACCCCTAACCCTAACCCTAACCCTAACCTTAACCCCTAACCCTAACCCTAACCCCTAACCCCTAACCCTGACTCCTAACCCCAACCCCTAACCCCTAAACCCTAACCCTAACCCTAACCCTAACCCCTAAACCCTATCCCCTAACCCTGACTCCTAACCCTAACCCCTAACCCTAACCCCTAACCCTAACACCTAACCCCTAACCCCTAAACCCCTAACCCTGACTCCTAACCCCAACCCCTAACCCTAACCCTAACCCTAACCCTTATTCTAGCCCCTAACCCTAACCCCTTACCTTAAGCCCAGCAGCTTCCCCCCCACCCACGCTCTTTCCTGGATATCTTTTCGAGTCTGGGACGCGACACGGCACACCTGAGCAGCTTGGTGGTTTAGTGCTGGACTAATTCGCAAGCAGCCCGGGCGGGAAAAGGCTGTGGGCAGCATTGTACTGCCCCAGCAGAAGCAGGTCATTACTCAACGTTGAGCCCAGCTTCCCCTGGTGAAACGAGTGTTCCCTTTCTTTCTGAAGCAATGGGAAAAAGAAATGCATAAGTCAATGAAAAACTGAAATTTAAGTTGAAACAATTTTTAGAAAGACTCCCCAACTATACAGAAGAAAGAAAGAAAGAAAGAAAGAAGAAAGAAAGAAAGAAAGAAAGAAAGAAAGAAAGAATTTTTAAAGAGAGAAACAACGTTGAACAAGTGCAGAGACGGATGGAATTCAGATTCCTTAGGAAGGATTCTGGCACTGTAGCCAAACGGGGAAAATGTGTGGAGGGTGGGGAGTTGGGGTGGTGGGGGAAGAAAAGAAGAAAGTCAGTTAGCATTGAACATCTAAACGGGGTGGAGGAGAAGCGGTGCCGAGATGGCAAGGAGGGAGCCAAGAGAGTGGGGGGAAGGGGGGAGGGAAGGTCAGGTTTCAGAAGGCTGAGAGGATGCAGACAATCAATAGGTCAAGAGTGACACCTGCTGGCAAATAGCGTGTGTCAATTGCCGCCGGGCAGCTGGTCGACCACCGCCGAGAGACTAAGTGCAACTGGTCGACCTGAGCTGAGAGACCAAATGCAACTGGTCGACCTCCGCTGAGACCAAATGCAACTGGTCGACCTCCGCTGAGACCAAATGCAACTGGTCGACCTCCGCTGAGACCCAAAGCAACTGGTCAACCTCAGCTGAGACCAAATGCAACTGGTCGACCTGAGCTGAGAGACTAAGTGCAACCAGGCAGCTGGTCGACTGCCTTCCTTGGAAAAGAAAGGGTTAGGGTGGGAGGGAGAGAGGGAGAAAGAGAGAAGGAGGGAGAGAGGGAGAGAGGGGCAGAGAGAGAGAGAGAATCTTCCACCACTTCACCAGTCAGTTCAGGACTTTGTCCCCAAAATGCAGGCCTAGAGAACTCAGAACGTTGGTGAACACAGCATTCCAGAGAGTATAGAATACTGGTCCTCAGTGCCACACAGCTCTGTTTAGCATACAAACAGGGTTTTCAACAGCTTTTGCCTCAAACCTGTGTGTGTGTGTGTGTGTGTGTGTGTGTGTGTGTGTGTGTAAAAACTGAACGTTTCTGACTTCATGTGCACAGAACCTCAACAAAACAACTAAACCAATGGGCATCGGAGTCCCATCTGGAGGTGTTCACATTGCATTTTGACAAGATACTGAGCCAAATCTCAGAGAGAGAAGTGAGGAGCAAAATCAAACAATAATGATAAATAGGTGGTAAGAAATCACGAATGTAAAATCGAATGATCTGTATTCTGGGAGTGAGTGAGTGGAATTTACCAACAGTGTCTGGTACACCCTTGTATCTGGATAGGCAATGATGGAGAGCAGTGGGGGTGGTGATGGTGGTGGAGGGTGGGGGGAGAGATGTCATTTCCAGTGTTCTCCAACCTATGGGAAACTTGTAGGGAAAGTAGCATGCTGCCTAACTCTAACCCTAACCCCTAACCCTAACCCTAACCCCTAACCCTAACCCTAACCCTAACCTTAACCCCTAACCCTAACCCTAACCCTAACCCCTAACCCTGACTCCTAACCCAACCCCTAACCCTAAACCCTAACCCTAACCCCTAACCCTAACCCCTAAACCCTATCCCCTAACCCTGACTCCTAACCCTAACCCCTAACCCTAACCCCTAACCCTAACCCCTAACCCCTAACCCCTAACCCCTAACCCTGACTCCTAACCCCAACCCCTAACCCTAACCCTAACCCTAGACCCTTATTCTAGCCCCTAACCCTAACCCTTACCTTAAGCCCAGCAGCTTCCCCCCCCCCACCTCTTTCCTGGATATCTTTTCGAGTCTGGGACGCGACACGGCACACCTGAGCAGCTTGGTGGTTTAGTGCTGGACTAATTCGCAAGCAGCCCGGGCGGGAAAAGGCTGTGGGCAGCATTGTACTGCCCCAGCAGAAGCAGGTCATTACTCAACGTTGAGCCCAGCTTCCCCTGGTGAAACGAGTGTTCCTTTCTTTCTGAAGCAATGGGAAAAAGAAATGCATAAGTCAATGAAAAACTGAAATTTAAGTTGAAACAATTTTTAGAAAGACTCCCCAACTATACAGAAAGAAAGAAAGAAAGAAAGAAAGAAAGAAAGAAAGAAAGAAAGAAAGAGAAAGAAAGAAAGAAAGAAAGAATTTTTAAAAGAGAGAAACAACGTTGAACAAGTGCAGAGACGGATGGAATTCAGATTCCTTAGGAAGGATTCTGGCACTGTAGCCAAACGGGGAAAATGTGTGGAGGGGTGGGAGTTGGGGTGGTGGGGAAGAAAAGAAGAAAGTCAGTTAGCATTGAACATCTAAACGGGGTGGGAGGAGAAGCGGTGCCGAGATGGCAAGGAGGGAGCCAAGAGAGTGGGGGGAGGGGGAGGGAAGGTCAGGTTTCAGAAGGCTGAGAGGATGCAGACAATCAATAGGTCAAGAGTGACACCTGCTGGCAAATAGCGTGTGTCAATTGCCGCCGGGCAGCTGGTCGACCACCGCCGAGAGACTAAGTGCAACTGGTCGACCTGAGCTGAGAGACCAAATGCAACTGGTCGACCTCCGCTGAGACCAAATGCAACTGGTCGACCTCCGCTGAGACCAAATGCAACTGGTCGACCTCCGCTGAGACCCAAAGCAACTGGTCAACCTCAGCTGAGACCAAATGCAACTGGTCGACCTGAGCTGAGAGACTAAGTGCAACCAGGCAGCTGGTCGACTGCCTTCCTTGGAAAAGAAAGGGTTAGGGTGGGAGGGAGAGAGGGAGAAAGAGAGAAGGAGGGAGAGAGGGAGAGAGGGGCAGAGAGAGAGAGAGAATCTTCCACCACTTCACCAGTCAGTTCAGGACTTTGTCCCCAAAATGCAGGCCTAGAGAACTCAGAACGTTGGTGAACACAGCATTCCAGAGAGTATAGAATACTGGTCCTCAGTGCCACACAGCTCTGTTTAGCATACAAACAGGGTTTTCAACAGCTTTTGCCTCAAAACCTGTGTGTGTGTGTGTGTGTGTGTGTGTGTGTGTGTGTGTGTGTAAAAACTGAACGTTTCTGACTTCATGTGCACAGAACCTCAACAAAACAACTAAACCAATGGGCATCGGAGTCCCATCTGGAGGTGTTCACATTGCATTTTGACAAGATACTGAGCCAAATCTCAGAGAGAGAAGTGAGGAGCAAAATCAAACAATAATGATAAATAGGTGGTAAGAAATCACGAATGTAAAATCGAATGATCTGTATTCTGGGAGTGAGTGAGTGGAATTTACCAACAGTGTCTGGTACACCTTTGTATCTGGATAGGCAATGATGGAGAGCAGTGGGGGTGGTGATGGTGGTGGAGGGTGGGGGGAGAGATGTCATTTCCAGTGTTCTCCAACCTATGGGAAACTTGTAGGGAAAGTAGCATGCTGCCTAACTCTAACCCTAACCCCTAACCCTAACCCTAACCCCTAACCCTAACCCTAACCTTAACCCCTAACCCTAACCCTAACCCTAACCCCTAACCCTGACTCCTAACCCCAACCCCTAACCTAAACCCTAACCCTAACCCTAACCCCCTAACCCCTATCCCCTAACCCTGACTCCTAACCCTAACCCCCTAACCCCTAACCCCTAACCCTAACCCCTAACCCCTAACCCTACCCCTAACCCCTAACCCTAACCCCTAACCCTGACTCCTAACCCCAACCCCTAACCCTAACCCTAACCCTTATTCTAGCCCCTAACCCTAACCCCTTACCTTAAGCCCAGCAGCTTCCCCCC
>NW_026697439.1:0-30414 GCF_030435755.1 Ochotona princeps | reverse complement strand
GATCAGCCGAGTGGTTCTTGTGGGAGAACAACTCCACTTTGGCCTCACTAACTTCACACACCATCAGGCTTCCAAGCAGCTCTCAAGGAAACTCAGTTTTCACACTCTATGCTTAGTGTCCTTTGAGTGCCTAGGACTGAAATGAAGCTTGGTGAGCATCCCACACAAACGAATGCTCCACATGCGGGTTTCAACATGCCACCAACTCCACATTCTCAGGCAACTTCAGCGCCACAGCCGTCTTCAGATAGCCCTCAATGCAAAGGCTCTAGACGCAAATATTGGTGTGAGAGCTAAATTCAATCAAGGAAACACTGCATGTTGGTGAAGGGCATATTGAAGAAGGATCAGCCGAGTGGTTCTTGTGGCGAGAACAACTCCATTTGGCTCACTAACTTCACACACCATCAGGCTTCCAAGCAGCTCTCAGGCAAACTCAGCTTTTCACACTCTATGCTTAGTGCCCTTTGAGTGCATTATCTAGGAATGAACCTGGGTAGAGCATCCCACACAAACGAATGCTACACATGCGGGTTTCACATGCCACCAACTCCACATTCTCAGGCAACTTCAGTCGCCACAGCCTTTTTCAGATAGCCCTCAATGCAAAGGATTCTAGACGCAAATATTGGTGTGTGAGCTAATTCAATCAAGGAAACACTGCATGTTGGTGAAGGGCATATTGAAGAAGGATCAGCCGAGTGGCTCTTGGTTGAGAACAACTCCATTTGGCTCACTAACTTCACACACCATCAGGCTTCCAAGCAGCTCTCAAGAAGGATCAGCCGAGTGGCTCTTGGTTGAGAACAACTCCATTTGGCTCACTAACTTCACACACCATCAGGCTTCCAAGCAGCTCTCAAGGAAACTCAGTTTTCACACCCTATGATGAGTGTTCTTTGAGTGCCTAGCACTGAAATGAAGCTTGGTGAGCATCTCACACAAACGAATGCTCCACATGCGGGTTTCATATGCCACCAACTCCACATTCTCAGGCAACTTCAGCGCCACAGCCGTTTTCAGATAGCCCTCAATGCAAAGGCTCTAGACGCAAATATTGGTGTGAGAGCTAATTCAATCAAGGAAACACTGCATGTTGGTGAAGGGCATATTGAAGAAGGATCAGCCGAGTGGTTCTTGTGGGAGAACAACTCCGTTTGGCTCACTAACTTCACATACCATCAGGCTTCCAAGCAGCTCTCAAGGAAACTCAGCTTTCACACTCTATGCTTAGTGCCCTTTGAGTGCATTATCTAGGAAAGAACCTGGTAGAGCATCCCACACAAACGAAGGCTACACATGCGGGTTTCACATGCCACCAACTCCACATTCTCAGGCAACTTCAGCGCCATAGCCGTTTTCAGATAGCCCTCAATGCAAAGGCTCTAGACGCAAATATTGGTGTGAGAGCTAATTCAATCAAGGAAACACTGCATGTTGGTGAAGGGCATATTGAAGAAGGATCAGCCGAGTGGTTCTTGTGGGAGAACAACTCCATTTGGCTCACTAACTTCACACACCATCAGGCTTCCAAGCAGCTCTCAAGGAAACTCAGTTTCCACACTCAATGCTTAGTGCCCTTTGAGTGCCTAGCACTGAAATGAAGCTTGGTGAGAATCTCACACAAACGAATGCTCCACATGCGGGTTTCACATGCCACCAACTCCACATTCACAGGCAACTTCAGCGCCACAGCCGTTTTCAGATAGCTCTCAATGCAAAGGCTCTAGACGCAAATATTTGTGTGAGAGCTAATTCAATCAAGGAAACACTGCATGTTGGTGAAGGGCATATTGAAGAAGGATCAGCCGAGTGGTTCTTGTGGGAGAACAACTCCATTCGGCTCACTAACTTCACACACCATCAGGCTTCCAAGCAGCTCTCAAGCAAACTCAGCTTTCACACTCTATGCTTAGTGCCCTTTGAGTGCCTAGGACTGAAATGAAACTTGGTGAGCATCCCACACAAACGAATGCTCCACATGCGGGTTTCACATGCCACCAACTCCACATTCTCAGGCAACTTCAGTGCCACTGCCGTTTTCAGATCGCCCTCAATGCAAAGGCTCTAGATGCAAATATTGGTGTGAGAGCTAATTCAATCAAGGAAACACTGCATATTGGTGAAGGGCATATTGAAGATGGATCAGCCGAGTGGTTCTTGTGGGAGAACAACTCCACTTTCCTCACTAACTTCACACACCATCAGGCTTCCAAGCAGCTCTCAAGGAAACTCAGTTTTCACACTCAATGCTGAGTGTCCTTTGAGTGCCTAGCACTGAAATGAAGCTTGGTGAGCATCCCACACAAACGAATGCTCCACATGCGGGTTTCACATGCCACCAACTCCACATTCTCAGGCAACTTCAGCGCCACAGCCGTTTTCAGATAGCCCTCAATGCAAAGGCTCTAGACGCAAATATTGGTGTGAGAGCTAATTCAATCAAGGAAACACTGCATGTTGGTGAAGGGCATATTGAAGAAGGATCAGCTGAGTGGTTCTTGTGGGAGAACAACTCCATTTGGCTCAATAACTTCACACACCATCAGGCTTCCAAGCAGCTCTCAAGCAAACTCAGCTTTCACACTCTATACTTAGTGCCCTTTGAGTGCATTATCTAGGAATGAACCTGGTAGAGCATCCCACACAAACGAATGCTCCACATGCGGGTTTCACATGCCACCAACTCCACATTCACAGGCAACTTCAGCGCCACAGCCGTTTTCAGATAGCCCTCAATGCAAAGGCTCTAGACGCAAATATTGGTGTGGGAGCTAATTCAATCAAGGAAACACTGCATGTTGGTGAAGGGCATATTGAAGAAGGATCAGCCGAGTGGCTCTTGTTTGAGAACAACTCCATTTGGCTCACTAACTTCACACACCATCAGGCTTCCAAGCAGCTCTCAAGGAAACTCAGTTTTCACACCCTATGATGAGTGTTCTTTGAGTGCCTAGCACTGAAATGAAGCTTGGTGAGCATCTCACACAAACGAATGCTCCACATGCGGGTTTCACATGCCACCAACTCCACATTCTCAGGCAACTTCAGCGCCACAGCCGTTTTCAGATAGCCCTCAATGCAAAGGCTCTAGACGCAAATATTGGTGTGAGAGCTAATTCAATCAAGGAAACACTGCATGTTGGTGAAGGGCATATTGAAGAAGGATCAGCCGAGTGGTTCTTGTGGGAGAACAACTCCATTTAGCTCACTAACTTCACACACCATCAGGCTTATAAGCAGCTCTCAAGGAAACTCAGTTTTCACACTCTATGCTTAGTGCCATTTGAGAGCATTATCTAGGAATGAGCCTGGTAGAGCATCCCACACAAACGAAGGCTACACATGCGGGTTTCACATGCCACCAACTCCACATTCACAGGCAACTTCAGCACCACAGCCGTTTTCAGATAGCCCTCAATGCAAAGGCTCTAGACGCAAATATTGGTGTGAGAGCTAATTCAATCAAGGAAACACTGCATGTTGGTGAAGGGCATATTGAAGAAGGATCAGCCGAGTGGTTCTTGTGGGAGAACAACTCCATTTGGCTCACTAACTTCACACACCATCAGGCTTCCAAGCAGCTCTCAAGGAAACTCAGTTTTCACACCCTATGATGAGTGTTCTTTGAGTGCCTAGCACTGAAATGAAGCTTGGTGAGCATCTCACACAAACGAATGCTCCACATGCGGGTTTCATATGCCACCAACTCCACATTCTCAGGCAACTTCAGCGCCACAGCCGTTTTCAGATAGCCCTCAATGCAAAGGCTCTAGACGCAAATATTGGTGTGAGAGCTAATTCAATCAAGGAAACACTGAATGTTGGTGAAGGGCATATTGAAGAAGGATCAGCCGAGTGGTTCTTGTGGGAGAACAACTCCATTTGGCTCACTAACTTCACACACCATCAGGCTTCCAAGCAGCTCTCAAGGAAACTCAGTTTTCACACTCTATGCTTAGTGCCCTTTGAGTGCCTAGGACTGAAATGAAACTTGGTGAGCATCCCGCACAAACGAATGCTCCACATGCGGGTTTCACATGCCACCAACTCCACATTCTCAGGCAACTTCAGTGCCACTGCCGTTTTCAGATCGCCCTCAATGCAAAGGCTCTAGATGCAAATATTGGTGTGAGAGCTAATTCAATCAAGGAAACGCTGCATGTTGGTGAAGGGCATATTGAAGAAGGATCAGCCGAGTGGTTCTTGTGGGAGAACAACTCCACTTTCCTCACTAACTTCACACACCATCAGGCTTCCAAGCAGCTCTCAAGGAAACTCAGTTTTCACACTCTATGCTGAGTGTCCTTTGAGTGCCTAGGACTGAAATGAAGCTTGGTGAGCATCCCACACAAACGAATGCTCCACATGCGGGTTTCACATGCCACCATCTCCACATTCTCAGGCAACTTCAGCGCCACAGCCGTCTTCAGATAGCCCTCAATGCAAAGGCTCTAGACGCAAATATTGGTGTGAGAGCTAATTCAATCAAGGAAACACTGCATGTTGGTGAAGGGCATATTGAAGAAGGATCAGCCGAGTGGTTCTTGTGGGAGAACAACTCCATTTGGCTCACTAACTTCACACACCATCAGGCTTCCAAGCAGCTCTCAAGCAAACTCAGCTTTCACATTCTATGCTTAGTGCCCTTTGAGTGCATTATCTAGGAATGAACCTGGTAGAGCATCCCACACAAACGAATGCTCCACATGCGTGTTTCACATGCCACCAACTCCACATTCACAGGCAACTTCAGCGCCACAGCCGTTTTCAGATAGTCCTCAATGCAAAGGTTCTAGACGCAAATATTGGTGTGGGAGCTAATTCAATCAAGGAAACACTGCATGTTGGTGAAGGGCATATTGAAGAAGGATCAGCCGAGTGGCTCTTGGTTGAGAACAACTCCATTTGGCTCACTAACTTCACACACCATCAGGCTTCCAAGCAGCTCTCAAGGAAACTCAGTTTTCACACCCTATGATGAGTGTTCTTTGAGTGCCTAGCACTGAAATGAAGCTTGGTGAGCATCTCACACAAACGAATGCTCCACATGCGGGTTTCATATGCCACCAACTCCACATTCTCAGGCAACTTCAGCGCCACAGCCGTTTTCAGATAGCCCTCAATGCAAAGGCTCTAGACGCAAATATTGGTGTGAGAGCTAATTCAATCAAGGAAACACTGCAATGTTGGTGAAGGGCATATTGAAGAAGGATCAGCCGAGTGGTTCTTGTGGGAGAACAACTCCGTTTGGCTCACTAACTTCACATACCATCAGGCTTCCAAGCAGCTCTCAAGGAAACTCAGTTTTCACACTCTATGCTTAGTGCCCTTTGAGTGCATTATCTAGGAAAGAACCTGGTAGAGCATCCCACACAAACGAAGGCTACACATGCGGGTTTCACATGCCACCAACTCCACATTCTCAGGCAACTTCAGCGCCATAGCCGTTTTCAGATAGCCCTCAATGCAAAGGCTCTAGACGCAAATATTGGTGTGAGAGCTAATTCAATCAAGGAAACACTGCATGTTGGTGAAGGGCATATTGAAGAAGGATCAGCCGAGTGGTTCTTGTGGGAGAACAACTCCATTTGGCTCACTAACTTCACACACCATCAGGCTTCCAAGCAGCTCTCAAGGAAACTCAGTTTCCACACTCAATGCTTAGTGCCCTTTGAGTGCCTAGCACTGAAATGAAGCTTGGTGAGAATCTCACACAAACGAATGCTCCACATGCGGGTTTCACATGCCACCAACTCCACATTCACAGGCAACTTCAGCGCCACAGCCGTTTTCAGATAGCTCTCAATGCAAAGGCTCTAGACGCAAATATTTGTGTGAGAGCTAATTCAATCAAGGAAACACTGCATGTTGGTGAAGGGCATATTGAAGAAGGATCAGCCGAGTGGTTCTTGTGGGAGAACAACTCCATTCGGCTCACTAACTTCACACACCATCAGGCTTCCAAGCAGCTCTCAAGCAAACTCAGCTTTCACACTCTATGCTTAGTGCCCTTTGAGTGCCTAGGACTGAAATGAAACTTGGTGAGCATCCCACACAAACGAATGCTCCACATGCGGGTTTCACATGCCACCAACTCCACATTCTCAGGCAACTTCAGTGCCACTGCCGTTTTCAGATCGCCCTCAATGCAAAGGCTCTAGATGCAAATATTGGTGTGAGAGCTAATTCAATCAAGGAAACACTGCATATTGGTGAAGGGCATATTGAAGATGGATCAGCCGAGTGGTTCTTGTGGGAGAACAACTCCACTTTCCTCACTAACTTCACACACCATCAGGCTTCCAAGCAGCTCTCAAGGAAACTCAGTTTTCACACTCAATGCTGAGTGTCCTTTGAGTGCCTAGCACTGAAATGAAGCTTGGTGAGCATCCCACACAAACGAATGCTCCACATGCGGGTTTCACATGCCACCAACTCCACATTCTCAGGCAACTTCAGCGCCACAGCCGTTTTCAGATAGCCCTCAATGCAAAGGCTCTAGACGCAAATATTGGTGTGAGAGCTAATTCAATCAAGGAAACACTGCATGTTGGTGAAGGGCATATTGAAGAAGGATCAGCTGAGTGGTTCTTGTGGGAGAACAACTCCATTTGGCTCAATAACTTCACACACCATCAGGCTTCCAAGCAGCTCTCAAGCAAACTCAGCTTTCACACTCTATACTTAGTGCCCTTTGAGTGCATTATCTAGGAATGAACCTGGTAGAGCATCCCACACAAACGAATGCTCCACATGCGGGTTTCACATGCCACCAACTCCACATTCACAGGCAACTTCAGCGCCACAGCCGTTTTCAGATAGCCCTCAATGCAAAGGCTCTAGACGCAAATATTGGTGTGGGAGCTAATTCAATCAAGGAAACACTGCATGTTGGTGAAGGGCATATTGAAGAAGGATCAGCCGAGTGGCTCTTGTTTGAGAACAACTCCATTTGGCTCACTAACTTCACACACCATCAGGCTTCCAAGCAGCTCTCAAGGAAACTCAGTTTTCACACCCTATGATGAGTGTTCTTTGAGTGCCTAGCACTGAAATGAAGCTTGGTGAGCATCTCACACAAACGAATGCTCCACATGCGGGTTTCACATGCCACCAACTCCACATTCTCAGGCAACTTCAGCGCCACAGCCGTTTTCAGATAGCCCTCAATGCAAAGGCTCTAGACGCAAATATTGGTGTGAGAGCTAATTCAATCAAGGAAACACTGCATGTTGGTGAAGGGCATATTGAAGAAGGATCAGCCGAGTGGTTCTTGTGGGAGAACAACTCCATTTAGCTCACTAACTTCACACACCATCAGGCTTATAAGCAGCTCTCAAGGAAACTCAGTTTTCACACTCTATGCTTAGTGCCATTTGAGAGCATTATCTAGGAATGAACCTGGTAGAGCATCCCACACAAACGAAGGCTACACATGCGGGTTTCAACATGCCACCAACTCCACATTCACAGGCAACTTCAGCACCACAGCCGTTTTCAGATAGCCCTCAATGCAAAGGCTCTAGACGCAAATATTGGTGTGAGAGCTAATTCAATCAGGAAACACTGCATGTTGGTGAAGGGCATATTGAAGAAGGATCAGCCGAGTGGTTCTTGTGGGAGAACAAACTCCATTGGCTCACTAACTTCACACACCATCAGGCTTCCAAGCAGCTCTCAAGGAAACTCAGTTTCCACACTCTATGCTTAGTGCCCTTTGAGTGCCTAGCACTGAGATGAAGCTTGGTGAGAATCTCACAGAAACGAATGCTCCACATGCGGGTTTCACATGCCACCAACTCCACATTGAAAGGCAACTTCAGCGCCACAGCCGTTTTCAGATAGCCCTCAATGCAAAGGCTCTAGACGCAAATATTGGTGTGAGAGCTAATTCAATCAAGGAAACACTGCATGTTGGTGAAGGGCATATTGAAGAAGGATCAGCAGAGTGGTTCTTGTGGGAGAACAACTCCATTTGGCTCACTAACTTCACACACCATCAGGCTTCCAAGCAGCTCTCAAGGAAACTCAGTTTTCACACTCTATGCTTAGTGCCCTTTGAGTGCCTAGGACTGAAATGAAACTTGGTGAGCATCCCGCACAAACGAATGCTCCACATGCGGGTTTCACATGCCACCAACTCCACATTCTCAGGCAACTTCAGTGCCACTGCCGTTTTCAGATCGCCCTCAATGCAAAGGCTCTAGATGCAAATATTGGTGTGAGAGCTAATTCAATCAAGGAAACACTGCATGTTGGTGACGGGCATATTGAAGAAGGATCAGCAGAGTGGTTCTTGTGGGAGAACAACTCCATTTGGCTCACTAACTTCACACACCATCAGGCTTCCAAGCAGCTCTCAAGGAAACTCAGCTTTCACACTCTATGCTTAGTGCCCTTTGAGTGCCTAGGACTGAAATGAAACTTGGTGAGCATCCCGCACAAACGAATGCTCCACATGCGGGTTTCACATGCCACCAACTCCACATTCTCAGGCAACTTCAGTGCCACTGCCGTTTCAGATCGCCCTCAATGCAAAGGCTCTAGATGCAAATATTGGTGTGAGAGCTAATTCAATCAAGGAAACACTGCATGTTGGTGAAGGGCATATTGAAGAAGGATCAGCCGAGTGGTTCTTGTGGGAGAACAACTCCATTTGGCTCACTAACTTCACACATCATCAGGCTTCCAAGCAGCTCTCAAGGAAACTCAGTTTTCACACCCTATGGTGAGTGTCCTTTGAGTGCCTAGGACTGAAATGAAGCTTGGTGAGCATCCCACACAAACGAATGCTACACATGCGGGTTTCACATGCCACCAACTCCACATTCTCAGGCAACTTCAGCGCCACAGCCGTTTTCAGATAGCCCTCAATGCAAAGGCTCTAGACGCAAATATTGGTGTGAGAGCTAATTCAATCAAGGAAACACTGCATGTTGGTGAAGGCATATTGAAGAAGGATCAGCTGAGTGGTTCTTGTGGGAGAACAACTCCACTTTCCTCACTAACTTCACACACCATCAGGCTTCCAAGCAGCTCTCAAGGAAACTCAGCTTTCACACTCTATGCTTAGTGCCCTTTGAGTGCATTATCTAGGAAAGAACCTGGCAGAGCATCCCACACAAACGAATGCTCCACATGCTGGTTTCACATGCCACCAACTCCACATTCACAGGCAACTTCAGCGCCACAGCCGTTTTCAGATAGCCCTCAATGCAAAGGCTCTAGACGCAAATATTGGTGTGGGAGCTAATTCAATCAAGGAAACACTGCATGTTGGTGAAGGGCATATTGAAGAAGGATCAGCCGAGTGGTTCTTGTGGGAGAACAACTCCATTTGGTTCAATAACTTCACACACCATCAGGCTTCCAAGCAGCTCTCAAGGAAACTCAGTTTCCACACTCTATGCTTAGTGCCCTTTGAGTGCCTAGGACTGAAATGAAACTTGGTGAGCATCCCGCACAAACGAATGCTCCACATGCGGGTTTCACATGCCACCAACTCCACATTCTCAGGCAAGTCAGCGCCACAGCCGTTTACAGATAACCCTCAATGCAAAGGGTCTAGATGCAAATATTGGTGTGAGAGCTAATTCAATCAAGGAAACACTGCATGTTGGTGAAGGGCATATTGAAGATGGATCAGCCGAGTGGTTCTTGTGGGGAGAACAACTCCATTTGGCTCACTAACTTCACACACCATCAGGCTTCCAAGCAGCTCTCAAGGAAACTCAGTTTTCACACTCAATGCTGAGTGTCCTTTGAGTGCCTAGGACTGAAATGAAGCTTGGTGAGCATCCCACACAAACGAATGCTACACATGCGGGTTTCACATGCCACCAACTCCACATTCTCAGGCAACTTCAGCGCCACAGCCGTTTTCAGATAGCCCTCAATGCAAAGGCTCTAGACGCAAATATTGGTGTGGGAGCTAATTCAATCAAGGAAACACTGCATGTTGGTGAAGGGCATATTGAAGAAGGATCAGCTGAGTGGTTCTTGTGGGAGAACAACTCCATTTGGCTCAATAACTTCACACACCATCAGGCTTCCAAGCAGCTCTCAAGCAAACTCAGCTTTCACACTCTATGCTTAGTGCCCTTTGAGTGCATTATCTAGGAATGAACCTGGTAGAGCATCCCACACAAACGAATGCTCCACATGCGGGTTTCACATGCCACCAACTCCACATTCACAGCAACTTCAGCGCCACAGCCGTTTTCAGATAGCCCTCAATGCAAAGGCTCTAGACGCAAATATTGGTGTGGGAGCTAATTCAATCAAGGAAACACTGCATGTTGGTGAAGGGCATATTGAAGAAGGATCAGCCGAGTGGCTCTTGTTTGAGAACAACTCCATTTGGCTCACTAACTTCACACACCATCAGGCTTCCAAGCAGCTCTCAAGGAAACTCAGTTTTCACACCCTATGATGAGTGTTCTTTGAGTGCCTAGCACTGAAATGAAGCTTGGTGAGCATCTCACACAAACGAATGCTCCACATGCGGGTTTCACATGCCACCAACTCCACATTCTCAGGCAACTTCAGCGCCACAGCCGTTTTCAGATAGCCCTCAATGCAAAGGCACTAGACGCAAATATTGTTGGTGAGAGCTAATTCAATCAAGGAAACACTGCATGTTGGTGAAGGGCATATTGAAGAAGGATCAGCCGAGTGGTTCTTGTGGGAGAACAACTCCATTTAGCTCACTAACTTCACACACCATCAGGCTTCCAAGCAGCTCTCAAGGAAACTCAGTTTTCACACTCTATGCTTAGTGCCCTTTGAGTGCATTATCTAGGAATGAGCCTGGTAGAGCATCCCACACAAACGAAGGCTACACATGCGGGTTTCACATGCCACCAACTCCACATTCACAGGCAACTTCAGCACCACAGCCGTTTCAGATAGCCCTCAATGCAAAAGGCTCTAGACGCAAATATTGGTGTGAGAGCTAATTCAATCAAGGAAACACTGCATGTTGGTGACGGGCATATTGAAGAAGGATCAGCCGAGTGGTTCTTGTGGGAGAACAACTCCATTTGGCTCACTAACTTCACACACCATCAGGCTTCCAAGCAGCTCTCAAGGAAACTCAGTTTCCACACTCTATGCTTAGTGCCCTTTCAGTGCCTAGGACTGAAATGAAGCTTGGTGAGCATCCCACAGAAACCAATGCTACACATGGCGGGTTTCACATGCCACCAACTCCACATTCACAGGCAACTTCAGCGCCACAGCCATTTTCAGATAGCCCTCAATGCAAAGGCTCTAGACGCAAATATTGGTTTGAGAGCTAATTCAATCAAGGAAACACTGCATGTTGGTGAAGGGCCTATTGAAGAAGGATCAGCCGAGTGGTTCTTGTGGGAGAACAACTCCACTTTCCTCACTACTTCACACACCATCAGGCTTCCAAGCAGCTCTCAAGGAAACTCAGTTTCCACACTCTATGCTTAGTGCCCCTTGAGTGCCTAGGACTGAAATGAAGCTTGGTGAGCATCCCACACAAACGAATGCTCCACATGCGGGTTTCACATGCCACCAACTCCACATTCTCAGGCAACTTCAGCGCCACAGCCGTTTTCAGATAGCCCTCAATGCAAAGGCTCTAGACGCAAATATTGGTGTGAGAGCTAATTCAATCAAGGAAACACTGCATGTTGGTGAAGGGCATATTGAAGAAGGATCAGCCGAGTGGTTCTTGTGGGAGAACAACTCCATTTGGCTCACTAACTTCACACACCATCAGGCTTCCAAGCAGCTCTCAAGGAAACTCAGTTTTCACACTCTATGCTTAGTGCCCTTTGAGTGCATTATCTAGGAATGAACCTGGTAGAGCATCCCACACAAACGAATGCTCCACATGCGGGTTTCACATGCCACCAACTCCACATTCACAGGCAACTTCAGCGCCACAGCCATTTCAGATAGCCCTCAATGCAAAGGCTCTAGACGCAAAATATTGGTGTGAGAGCTAATTCAATCAAGGAAACACTGCATGTTGGTGAAGGGCATATTGAAGAAGGATCAGCCGAGTGGTTCTTGTGGGAGAACAACTCCATTTGGCTCACTAACGTCACAACACCATCAGGCTTCCAAGCAGCTCTCAAGGAAACTCAGCTTTCACACTCTATGCTTAGTGCCCTTTGAGTGCATTATCTAGGAATGAATCTAGTAGAGCATCCCACACAAACGAATGCTCCACATGCGGGTTTCACATGCCACCAACTCCACATTCACAGGCAACTTCAGCGCCACAGTCGTTTTCAGATAGCCCTCAATGCAAAGGCTCTAGACGCAAATTTGGTGTGGGAGCTAATTCAATCAAGGAAACACTGCATGTTGGTGAAAGGCCTATTGAAGAAGGATCAGCCGAGTGGTTCTTGTGGGAGAACAACTCCATTTGGCTCACTAACTTCACACACCATCAGGCTTCCAAGCAGCTCTCAAGGAAACTCAGTTTTCACACCCTATGCTTAGTGCCCTTTGAGTGCCTAGCACTGAAATGAAGCTTGGTGAGCAGCTCACACAAACGAATGCTCCACATGCGGGTTTCACATGCCACCAACTCCACATTCACAGGCAACTTCAGCGCCACAGCCGTTTCAGATAGCCCTCAATCCAAAGGCTCTAGACGCAAATATTGGTGTGGGAGCTAATTCAATCAAGGAAACACTGCATTTAGGTGAAGGGCATATTGAAGAAGGATCAGCCGAGTGGTTCTTGTGGGAGAACAACTCCATTTGGCTCACTAACTTCACACACCATCAGGCTTCCAAGCAGCTCTCAAGGAAACTCAGCTTTCACACTCTATGCTTAGTACCCTTTGAGTGCCTTATCTAGGAATGAACCTGGTAGAGCATCCCACACAAACGAATGCTCCACATGCGGGTTTCACATGCCACCAACTCCACATTCACAGGCAACTTCAGCGCCACAGCCGTTTTCAGATAGCCCTCAATGCAAAGCCTCTAGACGCAAATATTGGTGTGGGAGCTAATTCAACATCAAGGAAAACACTGCATGTTGGTGAAGGGCATATTGTGAAGGATCAGCCGAGTGGTTCTTGTGGGGAACAACTCCATTTGGCTCACTAACTTCACACACCATCAGGCTTCCAAGCAGCTCTCAAGGAAACTCAGTTTTCACACTCTATGCTTAGTGCCCTTTGAGTGCCTATTACTGAAATGAATCTTGGTGAGCATCTCACACAAACGAATGCTCCACATGCGGGTTTCACATGCCACCAACTCCACATTCACAGGCAACTTCAGCGCCACAGCCGTTTTCAGATAGCCCTCAATGCAAAGGCTCTAGACGCAAATATTGGTGTGAGAGCTAATTCAATCAAGGAAACACTGCATGTTGGTGAAGGGCATATTGAAGAAGGATCAGCCGAGTGGTTCTTGTGGGAGAACAACTCCATTTGGCTCACTACCTTCACACACCATCAGGCTTTCAAGCAGCTCTCAAGGAAACTCAGTTTTCACACTCTATGCTTAGTGCCCTTTGAGTGCCTAGGACTGAAAGGAATCTTGGTGAGCATCCCACACAAACGAATGCTACACATGCGGGTTTCATATGCCACCAACTCCACATTCACAGGCAACTTCAGCACCACAGCCGTTTTCAGATAGCCCTCAATGCAAAGGCTCTAGACGCAAATATTGGTGTGAGAGCTAATTCAATCAAGGAAACACTGCATGTTGGTGACGGGCATATTGAAGAAGGATCAGCCGAGTGGTTCTGGTGGGAGAACAACTCCATTTGCCTCACTAACTTCACACACCATCAGGATTCCAAGCAGCTCTCAAGGAAACTCAGTTTTTACACTCTATGCTTAGTGCCCTTTGAATGCATTATCTAGAAATGAACCTGGTAGAGCATCCCACACAAACGAATGCTCCACATGCGGGTTTCACATGCCACCAACTCCACATTCACAGGCAACTTCAGCGCCACAGCCGTTTTCAGATAGCCCTCAATGCAAAGGCTCTAGACGCAAATATTGGTGTGGGAGCTAATTCAATCAAGGAAACACTGCATGTTGGTGAAGGGCATATTGAAGAAGGATCAGCCGAGTGGTTCTTGTGGGAGAACAACTCCATTTGGCTCACTAACTTCACACACCATCAGGCTTCCAAGCAGCTCTCAAGGAAACTCAGTTTTCACACTCTATGCTTAGTGCCCTTTGAGTGCATTATCTAGGAATGAACCTGGTAGAGCATCCCACACAAACGAATGCTCCACATGCGGGTTTCACATGCCACCAACTCCACATTCACAGGCAACTTCAGTGCCACAGTCGTTTTCAGATAGCCCTCAATGCAAAGGCTCTAGACGCAAATATTGGTGTGGGAGCTAATTCAATCAAGGAAACCCTGCATGTTGGTGAAGGGCATATTGAAGAAGGATCAGCCGAGTGGTTCTTGTGGGAGAACAACTCCATTTGGCTCACTAACTTCACACACCATCAGGCTTCCAAGCAGCTCTCAAGGAAACTCAGTTTTCACACTCTATGCTTAGTGCCCTTTGAGTGTATTATCTAGAAATGAACCTGGTAGAGCATCCCACACAAACGAATGCTCCACATGCGGGTTTCACATGCCAACAACTCCACATTCACAGGCAACTTCAGTGCCACAGTCGTTTTCAGATAGCCCTCAATGCAAAGGCTCTAGACGCAAATATTGGTGTGAGAGCTAATTCAATCAAGGAAACACTGCATGTTGGTGAAAGGCATATTGAAGAAGGATCAGGCGAGTGGTTCTTGTGGGAGAACAACTCCATTTGGCTCACTAACTTCACACACCATCAGGCTTCCAAGCAGCTCTCAAGGAAACTCAGTTTCCACACACTATGCTTAATGCCCTTTGAGTGCCTAGGACTGAAATGAAGCTTGGTGAGCATCCCACACAAACGAATGCTCCACATGCGGGTTTCACATGCCACCAACTCCACATTCTCAGGCAACTTCAGCGCCACAGCCGTTTTCAGATAGCCCTCAATGCAAAGGCTCTAGACGCAAATATTGGTGTGGGAGCTAATTCAATCAAGGAAACACTGCATGTTGGTGAAGGGCATATTGAAGAACGATCAGCCGAGTGGTTCTTGTGGGAGAACAACTCCATTTGGCTCACTAACTTCACACACCATCAGGCTTCCAAGCAGCTCTCAAGGAAACTCAGTTTTCACACTCTATGCTTTGTGCCCTTTGAGTGCATTATCTAGGAATGAACCTGGTAGAGCATCCCACACAAACGAATGCTCCACATGCGGGTTTCACATGCCACCAACTCCACATTCTCAAGCAACTTCAGCGCCACAGCCGTTTACAGATAACCCTCAATGCAAAGGCTCTAGACGCAAATATTGGTGTGAGAGCTAATTCAATCAAGGAAACACTGCATGTTGGTGAAAGGCATATTGAAGAAGGATCAGCCGAGTGGCTCTTGTTTGAGAACAACTCCATTTGGCTCACTAACTTCACACACCATCAGGCTTCCAAGCAGCTCTCAAGGAAACTCAGTTTTCACACCCTATGGTGAGTGTCCTTTGAGTGCATTATCTAGGAATGAACCTGTTGGAACATCCCACACAAACGAATGCTCCACATGCGGGTTTCACATGCCACCAACTCCACATTCACAGGCAACTTCAGCGCCACAGCCGTTTTCAGATAGCCCTCAATGCAAAGGCTCTAGACGCAAATATTGGTGTGAGAGCTAATTCAATCAAGGAAACACTGCATGTTGGTGAAGGGCATATTGAAGAAGGATCAGCCGAGTGGTTCTTGTGGGAGAACAACTCCATTTGGCTCACTAACTTCACACACCATCAGGCTTCCAAGCAGCTCTCAAGGAAACTCAGTTTTCACACCCTATGGTGAGTGTCCTTTGAGTGCCTAGCACTGAAATGAAGCTTGGTGAGCATCTCACACAAACGAATGCTCCACATGCGGGTTTCACATGCCACCAACTCCACATTCACAGGCAACTTCAGCGCCACAGCCGTTTTCAGATAGCCCTCAATGCAAAGGCTCTAGACACAAATATTGGTGTGAGAGCTAATTCAATCAAGGAAACACTGCATGTTGGTGAAGGGCATATTGAAGAAGGATCAGCCGAGTGGTTCTTGTGGGAGAACAACTCCATTTGGCTCACTAACTTCACACACCATCAGGCTTCCAAGCAGCTCTCAAGGAAACTCAGTTTTCACACTCTATGCTTAGTGCCCTTTGAGTGCCTAGCACTGAAATGAATCTTGGTGAGCATCCCACACAAACGAATGCTCCACATGCGGGTTTCACATGCCACCAACTCCACATTCACAGGCAACTCCAGCGCCACAGCCATTTTCAGATATCCCTCAATGCAAAGGCTCTAGACGCAAATATTGGTGTGGGAGCTAATTCAATCAAGGAAACACTGCATGTTGGTGAAGGGCATATTTAAGAAGGATCAGCCGAGTGGTTCTTGTGGGAGAACAACTCCATTTGGCTCACTAACTTCACACACCATCAGGCTTCCAAGCAGCTCTCAAGGAAACTCAGTTTTCACACCCTATGGTGAGTGTCCTTTGTGTGCCCTGCACTGAAATGAAGCTTGGTGAGCATCCCACACAAACGAATGCTCCACATGCGGGTTTCACATGCCACCAACTTCACATTCACAGGCAACTTCAGCCCCACAGCCGTTTTCAGATAGCCCTCAATGCAATGGCCCTAGACGCAAATATTGGTGTGAGAGCTAATTCAATCAAGGAAACACTGCATGTTGGTGAAAGACATATTGAAGAAGGATCAGCTAAGTGGTTCTTGTGGGAGAACAACTGCATTTGGCTCACTAACTTCACACACCATCAGGCTTCCAAGCAGCTCTCAAGGAAACTCAGCTTTCACACTCTATGCTTAGTGCCCTTTGAGTGCATTATCTAGGAATGACCTGGTAGAGCATCCCACACAAACGAATGCTCCACATGCGGGTTTCACATGCCACCAACTCCACATTCACAGGCAACTTCAACGCCACAGCCGTTTTCAGATAGCCCTCAATGCAAAGGCTCTAGACACAAATATTGGTGTGAGAGCTAATTCAATCAAGGAAACACTGCATTTAGGTGAAGGGCATATTGAAGAAGGATCAGCAGAGTGGTTCTTGTGGGAGAACAACTCCATTTGGCTCACTAACTTCACACACCATCAGGCTTCCAAGCAGCTCTCAAGGAAACTCAGTTTTCACACTCTATGCTTAGTGCCCTTTGAGTGCCTAGCACTGAAATGAATCTTGGTGAGCATCCCACACAAACGAATGCTCCACATGCAGGTTTCACATGCCACCAACTCCACATTCACAGGCAACTCCAGCGCCACAGCCATTTTCAGATATCCCTCAATGCAAAGGCTCTAGACGCAAATATTGGTGTGGGAGCTAATTCAATCAAGGAAACACTGCATGTTGGTGAAGGGCATATTGAAGAAGGATCAGCCGAGTGGTTCTTGTGGGAGAACAACTCCATTTGGCTCACTAACTTCACACACCATCAGGCTTCCAAGCAGCTCTCAAGGAAACTCAGTTTTCACACCCTATGGTGAGTGTCCTTTGTGTGCCCTGCACTGAAATGAAGCTTGGTGAGCATCCCACACAAACGAATGCTCCACATGCGGGTTTCACATGCCACCAACTCCACATTCACAGGCAACTTCAGCGCCACAGCCGATTTCAGATAGCCCTCAATGCAAAGGCCCTAGACGCAAATATTGGTGTGAGAGCTAATTCAATCAAGGAAACACTGCATGTTGGTGAAAGACATATTGAAGAAGGATCAGCCGAGTGGTTCTTGTGGGAGAACAACTGCATTTGGCTCACTAACTTCACACACCATCAGGCTTCCAAGCAGCTCTCAAGGAAACTCAGCTTTCACACTCTATGCTTAGTGCCCTTTGAGTGCATTATCTAGGAATGACCTGGTAGAGCATCCCACACAAACGAATGCTACACATGCGGGTTTCACATGCACCAACTCCACATTCACAGGCAACTTCAGTGCCACAGTCGTTTTCAGATAGCCCTCAATGCAAAGGCTCTAGACGCAAATATTGGTGTGAGAGCTAATTCAATCAAGGAAACACTGCATGTTGGTGAAGGGCATATTGAAGAAGGATCAGCCGAGTGGTTCTTGTGGGAGAACAACTCCATTTGGCTCACTAACTTCACACACCATCAGGCTTCCAAGCAGCTCTCAAGGAAACTCAGTTTTCACACCCTATGCTTAGTGCCCTTTGAGTGCCTAGCACTGAAATGAAGCTTGGTGAGCAGCTCACACAAACGAATGCTCCACATGCGGGTTTCACATGCCACCAACTCCACATTCACAGGCAACTTCAGCTCCACAGCCGTTTTCAGATAGTCCTCAGTGCAAAGGCTCTAGACGCAAATATTGGTGTGGGAGCTAATTCAATCAAGGAAACACTGCATGTTGGTGAAGGGCATATTGAAGAAGGATCAGCCGAGTGGTTCTTGTGGGAGAACAACTCCATTTGGCTCACTAACTTCACACACCATCAGGCTTCCAAGCAGCTCTCAAGGAAACTCAGCTTTCACACTCTATGCTTAGTGCCCTTTGAGTGCATTATCTAGAAATGAACCTGGTAGAGCATCCCACACAAACGAATGCTCCACATGCGGGTTTCACATGCCACCAACTCCACATTCACAGGCAACTTCAGCGCCACAGCCGTTTTCAGATAGCCCTCAATGCAAAGGCTCTAGACGCAAATATTGGTGTGGAAGCTAATTCAATCAAGGAAACACTGCATGTTGGTGAAGGGCATATTCAAGAAGGATCAGCCGAGTGGTTCTTGTGGGGAACAACTCCATTTGGCTCACTAACTTCACACACCATCAGGCTTCCAAGCAGCTCTCAAGGAAACTCAGTTTTCACACTCTAGCTTAGTGCCCTTTGAGTGCATTATCTAGGAATGAACCTGGTAGAGCATCCCACACAAACGAATGCTCCACATGCTGGTTTCACATGCCACCAACTCCACATTCTCAGGCAACTTCAGCGCTACAGCCGTTTACAGCTAACCCTCAATGCAAAGGCTCTAGACGCAAATATTGGTGTGAGAGCTAATTCAATCAAAGAAACACTGCATGTAGGTGAAGGGCATATTGAAGAAGGATCAGCCGCGTGGTTCTTGTGGGAGAACAACTCCATTTGGCTCACTAACTTCACACACCATCAGGCTTCCAAGCAGCTCTCAAGGAAACTCAGTTTTCACACTCTATGCTTAGTGCCCTTTGAGTGCCTATTACTGAAATGAAGCTTGGTGAGCATCCCACAGAAACGAATACTCCACATGCGGGTTTCACATGCCACCAACTCCACATTCACAGGCAACTTCAGCGCCACAGCCGTTTTCAGATAGCCCTCAATGCAAAGGCTCTAGACACAAATATTGGTGTGAGAGCTAATTCAATCAAGGAAACACTGCATGTTGGTGAAGGGCATATTGAAGAAGGATCAGCCGAGTGGTTCTTGTGGGAGAACAACTCCATTTGGCTCACTAACTTCACACACCATCAGGCTTCCAAGCAGCTCTCAAGGAAACTCAGTTTTCACACTCTATGCTTAGTGCCCTTTGAGTGCCTAGCACTGAAATGAATCTTGGTGAGCATCCCACACAAACGAATGCTCCACATGCGGGTTTCACATGCCACCAACTCCACATTCACAGGCAACTCCAGCGCCACAGCCATTTTCAGATATCCCTCAATGCAAAGGCTCTAGACGCAAATATTGGTGTGGGAGCTAATTCAATCAAGGAAACACTGCATGTTGGTGAAGGGCATATTTAAGAAGGATCAGCCGAGTGGTTCTTGTGGGAGAACAACTCCATTTGGCTCACTAACTTCACACACCATCAGGCTTCCAAGCAGCTCTCAAGGAAACTCAGTTTTCACACCCTATGGTGAGTGTCCTTTGTGTGCCCTGCACTGAAATGAAGCTTGGTGAGCATCCCACACAAACGAATGCTCCACATGCGGGTTTCACATGCCACCAACTCCACATTCACAGGCAACTTCAGCGCCACAGCCGTTTTCAGATAGCCCTCAATGCAAAGGCCCTAGACGCAAATATTGGTGTGAGAGCTAATTCAATCAAGGAAACACTGCATGTTGGTGAAAGACATATTGAAGAAGGATCAGCCGAGTGGTTCTTGTGGGAGAACAACTGCATTTGGCTCACTAACTTCACACACCATCAGGCTTCTAAGCAGCTCTCAAGGAAACTCAGCTTTCACACTCTATGCTTAGTGCCCTTTGAATGCATTATCTAGGAATGACCTGGTAGAGCATCCCACACAAACGAATGCTACACATGCGGGTTTCACATGCACCAACTCCACATTCACAGGCAACTTCAGTGCCACAGTCGTTTTCAGATAGCCCTCAATGCAAAGGCTCTAGACGCAAATATTGGTGTGAGAGCTAATTCAATCAAGGAAACACTGCATGTTGGTGAAGGGCATATTGAAGAAGGATCAGCCGAGTGGTTCTTGTGGGAGAACAACTCCATTTGGCTCACTAACTTCACACACCATCAGGCTTCCAAGCAGCTCTCAAGGAAACTCAGTTTTCACACCCTATGCTTAGTGCCCTTTGAGTGCCTAGCACTGAAATGAAGCTTGGTGAGCAGCTCACACAAACGAATGCTCCACATGCGGGTTTCACATGCCACCAACTCCACATTCACAGGCACCTTCAGCGCCACAGCCGTTTCAGATAGCCCTCAATGCAAAGGCTCTAGACGCAAATATTGGTGTGAGAGCTAATTCAATCAAGGAAACACTGCATGTTGGTGAAATGCATATTGAAGAAGGATCAGCCGAGTGGTTCTTGTGGGGAGAACAACTCCATTTGGCTCACTAACTTCACACATCATCAGGATTCCAAGCAGCTCTCAAGGAAACTCAGTTTTTACACTCTATGCTTAGTGCCCTTTGAATGCATTATCTAGAAATGAACCTGGTAGAGCATCCCACACAAACGAATGCTCCACATGCGGGTTTCACATGCCACCAACTCCACATTCACAGGCAACTTCAGCGCCACAGCCGTTTCAGATAGCCCTCAATGCAAAGGCTCTAGACGCAAATATTGGTGTGAGAGCTAATTCAATCAAGGAAACACTGCATGTTGGTAAAATGCATATTGAAGAAGGATCAGCCGAGTGGTTCTTGTGGGAGAACAACTCCATTTGGCTCACTAACTTCACACACCATCAGGCTTCCAAGCAGCTCTCAAGGAAACTCAGTTTTCACACCCTATGGTGAGTGTCCTTTGAGTGCCTAGCACTGAAATGAAGCATGGTGAGCATCTCACACAAACGAATGCTCCACATGCGGGTTTCACATGCCACCAACTCCACATTCACAGGCAACTTCAGCGCCACAGCCGTTTTCAAATAGCCCTCAATGCAAAGGCTCTAGACACAAATATTGGTGTGAGAGCTAATTCAATCAAGGAAACACTGCATTTAGGTGAAGGGCATATTGAAGAAGGATCAGCCGAGTGGTTCTTGTGGGAGAACAACTCCATTTGGCTCACTAACTTCACACACCATCAGGCTTCCAAGCAGCTCTCAAGGAAACTCAGTTTTCACACTCTAGCTTAGTGCCCTTTGAGTGCATTATCTAGGAATGAACCTGGTAGAGCATCCCACACAAACGAATGCTCCACATGCTGGTTTCACATGCCACCAACTCCACATTCTCAGGCAACTTCAGCGCTACAGCCGTTTACAGCTAACCCTCAATGCAAAGGCTCTAGACGCAAATATTGGTGTGAGAGCTAATTCAATCAAAGAAACACTGCATGTAGGTGAAGGGCATATTGAAGAAGGATCAGCCAAGTGGTTCTTGTGGGAGAACAACTCCATTTGGCTCACTAACTTCACACACCATCAGGCTTCCAAGCAGCTCTCAAGGAAACTCAGTTTTCACACTCTATGCTTAGTGCCCTTTGAGTGCCTATTACTGAAATGAAGCTTGGTGAGCATCCCACACAAACGAATGCTCCACATGCGGGTTTCACATGCCACCAACTCCACATTCACAGGCAACTTCAGCGCCACAGCCGTTTTCAGATAGCCCTCAATGCAAAGGCTCTAGACGCAAATATTGGTGTGAGAGCTAATTCAATCAAGGAAACACTGCATGTTGGTGAAGGGCATATTGAAGAAGGATCAGCCGAGTGGTTCTTGTGGGAGAACAACTCCATTTGGCTCACTAACTTCACACACCATCAGGCTTCCAAGCAGCTCTCAAGGAAACTCAGTTTTCACACTCTATGCTTAGTGCCCTTTGAGTGCCTAGCACTGAAATGAATCTTGGTGAGCATCCCACACAAACGAATGCTCCACATGCGGGTTTCACATGCCACCAACTCCACATTCACAGGCAACTCCAGCGCCACAGCCATTTTCAGATATCCCTCAATGCAAAGGCTCTAGACGCAAATATTGGTGTGGGAGCTAATTCAATCAAGGAAACACTGCATGTTGGTGAAGGGCATATTGAAGAAGGATCAGCCGAGTGGTTCTTGTGGGAGAACAACTCCATTTGGCTCACTAACTTCACACACCATCAGGCTTCCAAGCAGCTCTCAAGGAAACTCAGTTTTCACACCCTATGGTGAGTGTCCTTTGTGTGCCCTGCACTGAAATGAAGCTTGGTGAGCATCCCACACAAACGAATGCTCCACATGCGGGTTTCACATGCCACCAACTCCACATTCTCAGGCAACTTCAGCGCCACAGCCGTTTTCAGATAGCCCTCAATGCAAAGGCCCTAGACGCAAATATTGGTGTGAGAGCTAATTCAATCAAGGAAACACTGCATGTTGGTGAAAGACATATTGAAGAAAGATCAGCCGAGTGGTTCTTGTGGGAGAACAACTGCATTTGGCTCACTAACTTCACACACCATCAGGCTTCCAAGCAGCTCTCAAGGAAACTCAGCTTTCACACTCTATGCTTAGTGCCCTTTGAGTGCATTATCTAGGAATGAACCTGGTAGAGCATCCCACACAAACGAATGCTACACATGCGGGTTTCCCATGCACCAACTCCACATTCACAGGCAACTTCAGTGCCACAGTCGTTTTCAGATAGCCCTCAATGCAAAGGCTCTAGACGCAAATATTGGTGTGGGAGCTAATTCAATCAAGGAAACACTGCATGTTGGTGAAGGGCATATTGAAGAAGGATCAGCCGAGTGGTTCTTGTGGGAGAACAACTCCATTTGGCTCACTAACTTCACACACCATCAGGCTTCCAAGCAGCTCTCAAGGAAACTCAGTTTTCACACCGTATGCTTAGTGCCTTTTGAGTGCCTAGCACTGAAATGAAGCTTGGTGAGCAGCTCACACAAACGAATGCTCCACATGCGGGTTTCACATGCCACCAACTCCACATTCACAGGCAACTTCAGCGCCACAGCCGTTTTCAGATAGCCCTCAATGCAAAGGCTCTAGACGCAAATATTGGTGTGGAAGCTAATTCAATCAAGGAAACACTGCATGTTGGTGAAGGGCATATTCAAGAAGGATCAGCCGAGTGGTTCTTGTGGGGAACAACTCCATTTGGCTCACTAACTTCACACACCATCAGGCTTCCAAGCAGCTCTCAAGGAAACTCAGTTTTCACACTCTAGCTTAGTGCCCTTTGAGTGCATTATCTAGGAATGAACCTGGTAGAGCATCCCACACAAACGAATGCTCCACATGCTGGTTTCACATGCCACCAACTCCACATTCTCAGGCAACTTCAGCGCTACAGCCGTTTACAGCTAACCCTCAATGCAAAGGCTCTAGATGCAAATATTGGTGTGAGAGCTAATTCAATCAAAGAAACACTGCATGTAGGTGAAGGGCATATTGAAGAAGGATCAGCCAAGTGGTTCTTGTGGGAGAACAACTCCATTTGGCTCACTAACTTCACACACCATCAGGCTTCCAAGCAGCTCTCAAGGAAACTCAGTTTTCACACTCTATGCTTAGTGCCCTTTGAGTGCCTATTACTGAAATGAAGCTTGGTGAGCATCCCACACAAACGAATGCTCCACATGCGGGTTTCACATGCCACCAACTCCACATTCACAGGCAACTTCAGCGCCACAGCCGTTTTCAGATAGCCCTCAATGCAAAGGCTCTAGACGCAAATATTGGTGTGAGAGCTAATTCAATCAAGGAAACACTGCATGTTGGTGAAGGGCATATTGAAGAAGTTTCAGCCGAGTGGTACTTGTGGGAGAACAACTCCATTTGGCTCACGAACTTCACACACCATCAGGATTCCAAGCAGCTCTCAAGGAAACTCACTTTTCACACTCTATGCTTAGTGATCTTTGAGTGCATTATCTAGGAATGAACCTGGTGGAACATCCCACAAAAACGAATGCTCTACATGCGGGTTTCACATGCCACCAACTCCACATTCACAGGCAACTTCAGCGCCACAGCCGTTTTCAGATAGCCCTCAATGCAAAGGCCCTAGACGCAAATATTGCTGTGAGAGCTAATTCAATCAAGGAAACACTGCATGTTGGTGAAGGGCATATTGAAGAAGGATCAGGCTAGTGGTTCTTGTGGGAGAACAACTCCATTTGGCTCACTAACTTCACACACCATCAGGCTTCCAAGCAGCTCTCAAGGAAACTCAGTTTTCACACTCTATGCTTAGTGCCCTTTGAGTGCCTAGGACTGAAAGGAATCTTGGTGAGCATCCCACACAAACGAATGCTCCACATGCGGTTTTCACATGCCACCAACTCCACATTCACAGGCAACTTCAGCGCCACAGCCGTTTTCAGATAACCCTCAATGCAAAGGCTCTAGACGCAAATATTGGTGTGAGAGCTAATTCAATCAAGGAAACACTGCATGTTGGTGAAATGCATATTGAAGAAGGATCAGCCGAGTGGTTCTTGTGGGAGAACAACTCCATTTGCCTCACTAACTTCACACACCATCAGGCTTCCAAGCAGCTCTCAAGGAAACTCAGTTTTCACACCCTATGGTGAGTTCCTTTGAGTGTCTAGCACTGAAATGAAGCTTGGTGAGCATCTCACACAAACGAATGCTCCACATGCGGGTTTCACATGCCACCAACTCCACATTCACAGGCACCTTCAGCGCCACAGCCGTTTCAGATAGCCCTCAATGCAAAGACTCTAGACGCAAATATTGGTGTGAGAGCTAATTCAATCAAGGAAACACTGCATGTTGGTGAAATGCATATTGAAGAAGGATCAGCCGAGTGGTTCTTGTGGGAGAACAACTCCATTTGGCTCACTAACTTCACACATCATCAGGATTCCAAGCAGCTCTCAAGGAAACTCAGTTTTTACACTCTATGCTTAGTGCCCTTTGAATGCATTATCTAGAAATGAACCTGGTAGAGCATCCCACACAAACGAATGCTCCACATGCGGGTTTCACATGCCACCAACTCCACATTCACAGGCAACTTCAGCGCCACAGCCGTTTCAGATAGCCCTCAATGCAAAGGCTCTAGACGCAAATATTGGTGTGAGAGCTAATTCAATCAAGGAAACACTGCATGTTGGTAAAATGCATATTGAAGAAGGATCAGCCGAGTGGTTCTTGTGGGAGAACAACTCCATTTGGCTCACTAACTTCACACACCATCAGGCTTCCAAGCAGCTCTCAAGGAAACTCAGTTTTCACACCCTATGGTGAGTGTCCTTTGAGTGCCTAGCACTGAAATGAAGCATGGTGAGCATCTCACACAAACGAATGCTCCACATGCGGGTTTCACATGCCACCAACTCCACATTCACAGGCAACTTCAGCGCCACAGCCGTTTTCAGATAGCCCTCAATGCAAAGGCTCTAGACACAAATATTGGTGTGAGAGCTAATTCAATCAAGGAAACACTGCATTTAGGTGAAGGGCATATTGAAGAAGGATCAGCCGAGTGGTTCTTGTGGGAGAACAACTCCATTTGGCTCACTAACTTCACACACCATCAGGCTTCCAAGCAGCTCTCAAGGAAACTCACTTTTCACACTCTATGCTTAGTGCCCTTTGAGTGCCTAGCACTGAAATGAATCTTGGTGAGCATCCCACACAAACGAATGCTCCACATGCGGGTTTCACATGCCACCAACTCCACATTCACAGGCAACTCCAGCGCCACAGCCATTTTCAGATATCCCTCAATGCAAAGGCTCTAGACGCAAATATTGGTGTGGGAGCTAATTCAATCAAGGAAACACTGCATGTTGGTGAAGGGCATATTTAAGAAGGATCAGCCGAGTGGTTCTTGTGGGAGAACAACTCCATTTGGCTCACTAACTTCACACACCATCAGGCTTCCAAGCAGCTCTCAAGGAAACTCAGTTTTCACACCCTATGGTGAGTGTCCTTTGTGTGCCCTGCACTGAAATGAAGCTTGGTGAGCATCCCACACAAACGAATGCTCCACATGCGGGTTTCACATGCCACCAACTCCACATTCTCAGGCAACTTCAGCGCCACAGCCATTTTCAGATAGACCTCAATGCAAAGGCCCTAGACGCAAATATTGGTGTGAGAGCTAATTCAATCAAGGAAACACTGCATGTTGGTGAAAGACATATTGAAGAAGGATCAGCCGAGTGGTTCTTGTGGGAGAACAACTGCATTTGGCTCACTAACTTCACACACCATCAGGCTTCCAAGCAGCTCTCAAGGAAACTCAGCTTTCACACTCTATGCTTAGTGCCCTTTGAGTGCATTATCTAGGAATGACCTGGTAGAGCATCCCACACAAACGAATGCTACACATGCGGGTTTCACATGCCACCAACTCCACATTCTCAGGCAACTTCAGCGCTACAGCCGTTTACAGCTAACCCTCAATGCAAAGGCTCTAGACGCAAATATTGGTGTGAGAGCTAATTCAATCAAAGAAACACTGCATGTAGGTGAAGGGCATATTGAAGAAGTTTCAGCCGAGTGGTACTTGTGGGAGAACAACTCCATTTGGCTCACTAACTTCACACACCATCAGGCTTCCAAGCAGCTCTCAAGGAAACTCAGTTTTCACACTCTATGCTTAGTGCCCTTTGAGTGCCTAGGACTGAAAGGAATCTTGGTGAGCATCCCACACAAACGAATGCTCCACATGCGGGTTTCACATGCCACCAACTCCACATTCACAGGCAACTTCAGCGCCACAGCCGTTTTCAGGTAGCCCTCAATGCAAAGGCTCTAGACGCAAATATTGGTGTGGAAGCTAATTCAATCAAGGAAACACTGCATGTTGGTGAAGGGCATATTGAAGAAGGATCAGCCAAGTGGTTCTTGTGGGAGAACAACTCCATTTGGCTCACTAACTTCACACACCATCAGGCTTCCAAGCAGCTCTCAAGGAAACTCAGTTTTCACACCCTATGGTGAGTGTCCTTTGAGTGCCTATTACTGAAATGAAGCTTGGTGAGCATCCCACACAAACGAATGCTCCACATGCGGGTTTCACATGCCACCAACTCCACATTCACAGGCAACTTCAGCGCCACAGCCGTTTTCAGATAGCCCTCAATGCAAAGGCTCTAGACGCAAATATTGGTGTGAGAGCTAATTCAATCAAGGAAACACTGCATGTTGGTGAAGGGCATATTGAAGAAGTTTCAGCCGAGTGGTACTTGTGGGAGAACAACTCCATTTGGCTCACGAACTTCACACACCATCAGGCTTCCAAGCAGCTCTCAAGGAAACTCAGTTTTCACACCCTATGGTGAGTTCCTTTGAGTGTCTAGCACTGAAATGAAGCTTGGTGAGCATCTCACACAAACGAATGCTCCACATGCGGGTTTCACATGCCACCAACTCCACATTCACAGGCACCTTCAGCGCCACAGCCGTTTCAGATAGCCCTCAATGCAAAGGCTCTAGACGCAAATATTGGTGTGAGAGCTAATTCAATCAAGGAAACACTGCATGTTGGTGAAATGCATATTGAAGAAGGATCAGCCGAGTGGTTCTTGTGGGAGAACAACTCCATTTGGCTCACTAACTTCACACATCATCAGGATTCCAAGCAGCTCTCAAGGAAACTCAGTTTTTACACTCTATGCTTAGTGCCCTTTGAATGCATTATCTAGAAATGAACCTGGTAGAGCATCCCACACAAACGAATGCTCCACATGCGGGTTTCACATGCCACCAACTCCACATTCACAGGCAACTTCAGCGCCACAGCCGTTTCAGATAGCCCTCAATGCAAAGGCTCTAGACGCAAATATTGGTGTGAGAGCTAATTCAATCAAGGAAACACTGCATGTTGGTAAAATGCATATTGAAGAAGGATCAGCCGAGTGGTTCTTGTGGGAGAACAACTCCATTTGGCTCACTAACTTCACACACCATCAGGCTTCCAAGCAGCTCTCAAGGAAACTCAGTTTTCACACCCTATGGTGAGTGTCCTTTGAGTGCCTAGCACTGAAATGAAGCATGGTGAGCATCTCACACAAACGAATGCTCCACATGCGGGTTTCACATGCCACCAACTCCACATTCACAGGCAACTTCAGCGCCACAGCCGTTTTCAAATAGCCCTCAATGCAAAGGCTCTAGACACAAATATTGGTGTGAGAGCTAATTCAATCAAGGAAACACTGCATTTAGGTGAAGGGCATATTGAAGAAGGATCAGCCGAGTGGTTCTTGTGGGAGAACAACTCCATTTGGCTCACTAACTTCACACACCATCAGGCTTCCAAGCAGCTCTCAAGGAAACTCAGTTTTCACACTCTAGCTTAGTGCCCTTTGAGTGCATTATCTAGGAATGAACCTGGTAGAGCATCCCACACAAACGAATGCTCCACATGCTGGTTTCACATGCCACCAACTCCACATTCTCAGGCAACTTCAGCGCTACAGCCGTTTACAGCTAACCCTCAATGCAAAGGCTCTAGACGCAAATATTGGTGTGAGAGCTAATTCAATCAAAGAAACACTGCATGTAGGTGAAGGGCATATTGAAGAAGGATCAGCCAAGTGGTTCTTGTGGGAGAACAACTCCATTTGGCTCACTAACTTCACACACCATCAGGCTTCCAAGCAGCTCTCAAGGAAACTCAGTTTTCACACTCTATGCTTAGTGCCCTTTGAGTGCCTATTACTGAAATGAAGCTTGGTGAGCATCCCACACAAACGAATGCTCCACATGCGGGTTTCACATGCCACCAACTCCACATTCACAGGCAACTTCAGCGCCACAGCCGTTTTCAGATAGCCCTCAATGCAAAGGCTCTAGACGCAAATATTGGTGTGAGAGCTAATTCAATCAAGGAAACACTGCATGTTGGTGAAGGGCATATTGAAGAAGGATCAGCCGAGTGGTTCTTGTGGGAGAACAACTCCATTTGGCTCACTAACTTCACACACCATCAGGCTTCCAAGCAGCTCTCAAGGAAACTCAGTTTTCACACTCTATGCTTAGTGCCCTTTGAGTGCCTAGCACTGAAATGAATCTTGGTGAGCATCCCACACAAACGAATGCTCCACATGCGGGTTTCACATGCCACCAACTCCACATTCACAGGCAACTCCAGCGCCACAGCCATTTTCAGATATCCCTCAATGCAAAGGCTCTAGACGCAAATATTGGTGTGGGAGCTAATTCAATCAAGGAAACACTGCATGTTGGTGAAGGGCATATTTAAGAAGGATCAGCCGAGTGGTTCTTGTGGGAGAACAACTCCATTTGGCTCACTAACTTCACACACCATCAGGCTTCCAAGCAGCTCTCAAGGAAACTCAGTTTTCACACCCTATGGTGAGTGTCCTTTGTGTGCCCTGCACTGAAATGAAGCTTGGTGAGCATCCCACACAAACGAATGCTCCACATGCGGGTTTCACATGCCACCAACTCCACATTCTCAGGCAACTTCAGCGCCACAGCCGTTTTCAGATAGCCCTCAATGCAAAGGCCCTAGACGCAAATATTGGTGTGAGAGCTAATTCAATCAAGGAAACACTGCATGTTGGTGAAAGACATATTGAAGAAAGATCAGCCGAGTGGTTCTTGTGGGAGAACAACTCCATTTGGCTCACTAACTTCACACACCATCAGGCTTCCAAGCAGCTCTCAAGGAAACTCAGCTTTCACACTCTATGCTTAGTGCCCTTTGAGTGCATTATCTAGGAATGAACCTGGTAGAGCATCCCACACAAACGAATGCTACACATGCGGGTTTCCCATGCACCAACTCCACATTCACAGGCAACTTCAGTGCCACAGTCGTTTTCAGATAGCCCTCAATGCAAAGGCTCTAGACGCAAATATTGGTGTGGGAGCTAATTCAATCAAGGAAACACTGCATGTTGGTGAAGGGCAA
>NW_026697438.1:0-41363 GCF_030435755.1 Ochotona princeps | reverse complement strand
GAAGGGCATATTGAAGAAGGATCAGCCGAGTGGTTCTTGTGGGAGAACAACTCCATTTGGCTCACTAACTTCACACACCATCAGGCTTCCAAGCAGCTCTCAAGGAAACTCAGTTTTCACACTCTATGCTTAGTGCCCTTTGAGTGCATTATCTAGGAATGAACATGGTAGAGCATCCCACACAAACGAATGCTCCACATGCGGGTTTCACATGCCACCAACTCCACATTCACAGGCAACTTCAGCGCCACAGCCGTTTTCAGATAGCCCTCAATGCAAAGGCTCTAGACGCAAATATTGGTGTGAGAGCTAATTCAATCAAGGAAACACTGCATGTTGGTGAAGGCATATTGAAGAAGGATCAGCCGAGTGGTTCTTGTGGGAGAACAACTCCATTTGGCTCACTAACTTCACACACCATCAGGCTTCCAAGCAGCTCTCAAGGAAACTCAGTTTTCACACTCTATGCTTAGTGCCCTTTGAGTGCATTATCTAGGAATGAACCTGGTAGAGCATCCCACACAAACGAATGCTCCACATGCGGGTTTCACATGCCACCAACTCCACATTCACAGGCAACTTCAGCGCCACAGCCGTTTTCAGATAGCCCTCAATGCAAAGGCTCTAGACGCAAATATTGGTGTGAGAGCTAATTCAATCAAGGAAACACCGCATGTTGGTGAAGGGCATATTGAAGAAGGATCAGCCGAGTGGTTCTTGTGGGAGAACAACTCCATTTGGCTCACTAACTTCACACACCATCAGGCTTCCAAGCAGCTCTCAAGGAAACTCAGTTTTCACACTCTATGCTTAGTGCCCTTTGAGTGCATTATCTAGGAATGAACATGGTAGAGCATCCCACACAAACGAATGCTCCACATGCGGGTTTCACATGCCACCAACTCCACATTCACAGGCAACTTCAGCGCCACAGCCGTTTTCAGATAGCCCTCAATGCAAAGGCTCTAGACGCAAATATTGGTGTGAGAGCTAATTCAATCAAGGAAACACTGCATGTTGGTGAAGGGCATATTGAAGAAGGATCAGCCGAGTGGTTCTTGTGGGAGAACAACTCCATTTGGCTCACTAACTTCACACACCATCAGGCTTCCAAGCAGCTCTCAAGGAAACTCAGTTTTCACACTCTATGCTTAGTGCCCTTTGAGTGCATTATCTAGGAATGAACCTGGTAGAGCATCCCACACAAACGAATGCTCCACATGCGGGTTTCACATGCCACCAACTCCACATTCACAGGCAACTTCAGCGCCACAGCCGTTTTCAGATAGCCCTCAATGCAAAGGCTCTAGACGCAAATATTGGTGTGAGAGCTAATTCAATCAAGGAAACACCGCATGTTGGTGAAGGGCATATTGAAGAAGGATCAGCCGAGTGGTTCTTGTGGGAGAACAACTCCATTTGGCTCACTAACTTCACACACCATCAGGCTTCCAAGCAGCTCTCAAGGAAACTCAGTTTTCACACTCTATGCTTAGTGCCCTTTGTATGGCTAGGACTGAAATGAAGCAGGGAGAGCATCACACATAAACGAATGCTCCACATGCGGGTTTCACATGCCACCAACTCCACATTCACAGACAACTTCAGCGCCACAGCCGTTTTCAGATAGCCCTCAATGCAAAGGCTCTAGACGCAAATATTGGTGTGAGAGCTAATTCAATCAAGGAAACACTGCATGTTGGTGAAGGGCATATTGAAGAAGAATCAGGTGAGTGGTTCTTGTGGGAGAACAACTCCATTTGGCTCACTAACTTCACACACCATCAGGCTTCCAAGCAGCTCTCAAGGAAACTCAGTTTTCACACTCTATGCTTAGTGCCCTTTGAGTGCATTATCTAGGAATGAACCTGGTAGAGCATCCCACACAAACGAATGCTCCACATGCGGGTTTCACATGCCACCAACTCCACATTCACAGGCAACTTCAGCGCCACAGCCGTTTTCAGATAGCCCTCAATGCAAAGGCTCTAGACGCAAATATTGGTGTGAGAGCTAATTCAATCAAGGAAACACCGCATGTTGGTGAAGGGCATATTGAAGAAGGATCAGCCGAGTGGTTCTTGTGGGAGAACAACTCCATTTGGCTCACTAACTTCACACACCATCAGGCTTCCAAGCAGCTCTCAAGGAAACTCAGTTTTCACACTCTATGCTTAGTGCCCTTTGAGTGCATTATCTAGGAATGAACCTGGTAGAGCATCCCACACAAACGAATGCTCCACATTCGGGTTTCACATGCCACCAACTCCACATTCACAGGCAACTTCAGCGCCACAGCCGTTTTCAGATAGCCCTCAATGCAAAGGCTCTAGACGCAAATATTGGTGTGAGAGCTAATTCAATCAAGGAAACACTGCATGTTGGTGAAGGGCATATTGAAGAAGGATCAGCCGAGTGGTTCTTGTGGGAGAACAACTCCATTTGGCGCACTAACGTCACACACCATCAGGCTCCCAAGCAGCTCTCAAGGAAACTCAGTTTTCACACTCTATGCTTAGTGCCCTATGAGTGCCTAGGACTGAAATGAAGCTTGGAGAGCATCCCACATAAACGAATGCTCCACATTCGGGTTTCACATGCCACCAACTCCACATTCACAGGCAACTTCCGTGCCACAGCCGTTTTCAGATAGCCCTCAATGCAAAGGCTCTAGACGCAAATATTGGTGTGAGAGCTAATTCAATCAAGGAAACACTGCATGTTGGTGAAGGGCATATTGAAGAAGGATCAGCCGAGTGGTTCTTGTGGGAGAACAACTCCATTTGGCTAACTAGCTTCACATACCATCAGGCTTCCAACCAGCTCTCAAGGAAACTCAGTTTTCATACTCTACGCTTAGTGCCCTTTGAGTTCCTAGGACTGAAATGAACCTGGTAGAGCATCCCACACAAACGAATGCTCCACATGCGGGTTTCACATGCCACCAACTCCACATTCACAGGCAACTTCAGCGCCACAGCCGTTTTCAGATAGCCCTCAATGCAAAGGCTCTAGACGCAAATATTGGTGTGAGAGCTAATTCAATCAAGGAAACACTGCATGTTGGTGAAGAGCATATTGAAGAAGGATCAGCCGAGTGGTTCTTGTGGGAGAACAACTCCATTTGGCTCACTAACTTCACACACCATCAGGCTTCCAAGCAGCTCTCAAGGAAACTCAGTTTTCACACTCTATGCTTAGTGCCCTTTGAGTGCCTAGGAATGAAATGAAGCTTGGAGAGCATCCCACATAAACGAATGCTCCACATGCGGGTTTCACATGCCACCAACTCCACATTCACAGGCAACTTCAGCGCCACAGCCGTTTTCAGATAGCCCTCAATGCAAAGGCTCTAGACGCAAATATTGGCGTGAGAGCTAATTCAATCAAGGAAACACTGCATGTTGGTGAAGGGCATATTGAAGAAGGATCAGCCGAGTGGTTCTTGTGGGAGAACAACTCCATTTGGCTCACTAACTTCACACACCATCAGGCTTCCAAGCAGCTCTCAAGGAAACTCAGTTTTCACACTCTATGCTTAGTGCCCTTTGAGTGCATTATCTAGGAATGAACCTGGTAGAGCATCCCACACAAACGAATGCTCCACATGCGGGTTTCACATGCCACCAACTCCACATTCACAGGCAACTTCAGCGCCACAGCCGTTTTCAGATAGCCCTCAATGCAAAGGCTCTAGACGCAAATATTGGTGTGAGAGCTAATTCAATCAAGGAAACACTGCATGTTGGTGAAGGGCATATTGAAGAAGGATCAGCCGAGTGGTTCTTGTGGGAGAACAACTCCATTTGGCTCACTAACTTCACACACCATCAGGCTTCCAAACAGCTCTCAAGGAAACTCAGTTTTCACACTCTATTCTTAGTGCCCTTTGAGTGCATTATCTAGGAATGAACATGGTAGAGCATCCCACACAAACGAATGCTCCACATGCGGGTTTCACATGCCACCAACTCCACATTCACAGGCAACTTCAGCGCCACAGCCGTTTTCAGATAGCCCTCAATGCAAAGGCTCTAGACGCAAATATTGGTGTGAGAGCTAATTCAATCAAGGAAACACTGCATGTTGCTGAAGGGCATATTGCAGAAGGATCAGCCGAGTGGTTCTTGTGGGAGAACAACTCCATTTGGCTAACTAACTTCACATACCATCAGGCTTCCAACCAGCTCTCAAGGAAACTCAGTTTTCACACTCTACGCTTAGTGCCCTTTGAGTTCCTAGGACTGAAATGAACATGGTAGAGCATCCCACATAAACGAATGCTCCACATGCGGGTTTCACATGCCACCAACTCCACATTCACAGGCAACTTCAGCGCCACAGTCGTTTTCAGATAGCCCTCAATGCAAAGGCTCTAGACGCAAATATTGGTGTGAGAGCTAATTCAATCAAGGAAACACTGCATGTTGGTGAAGGGCATATTGAAGAAGGATCAGCCGAGTGGTTCTTGTGGGAGAACAACTCCATTTGGCTCACTAACTTCACACACCATCAGGCTTCCAAGCAGCTCTCAAGGAAACTCAGTTTTCACACTCTATGCTTAGTGCCCTTTGAGTGCATTATCTAGGAATGAACCTGGTAGAGCATCCCACACAAACGAATGCTCCACATGCGGGTTTCACATGCCACCAACTCCACATTCACAGGCAACTTCAGCGCCACAGCCGTTTTCAGATAGCCCTCAATGCAAAGGCTCTAGACGCAAATATTGGTGTGAGAGCTAATTCAATCAAGGAAACACCGCATGTTGGTGAAGGGCATATTGAAGAAGGATCAGGTGAGTGGTTCTTGTGGGAGAACAACTCCATTTGGCTCACTAACTTCACACACCATCAGGCTTCCAAGCAGCTCTCAAGGAAACTCAGTTTTCACACTCTATGCTTAGTGCCCTTTGAGTGCATTATCTAGGAATGAACCTGGTAGAGCATCCCACACAAACGAATGCTCCACATGCGGGTTTCACATGTCACCAACTCCACATTCACAGGCAACTTCAGCGCCACAGCCGTTTTCAGATAGCCCTCAAAGCAAAGGCTCTAGACGCAAATATTGGTGTGAGAGCTAATTCAATCAAGGAAACACTGCATGTTGGTGAAGGGCATATTGAAGAAGGATCAGCCGAGTGGTTCCTGTGGGAGAACAACTCCATTTGGCTCACTAACTTCACACACCATCAGGCTTCCAAGCAGCTCTCAAGGAAACTCAGTTTTCACACTCTATGCTTAGTGCCCTTTGAGTGCATTATCTAGGAATGAACCTGGTAGAGCATCCCACACAAACGAATGCTCCACATGCGGGTTTCACATGCCACCAACTCCACATTCACAGGCAACTTCAGCGCCACAGCCGTTTTCAGATAGCCCTCAATGCAAAGGCTCTAGACGCAAATATTGGTGTGAGAGCTAATTCAATCAAGGAAACACTGCATGTTGGTGAAGGGCATATTGAAGAAGGATCAGCCGAGTGGTTCTTGTGGGAGAACAACTCCATTTGGCTCACTAACTTCACACACCATCAGGCTTCCAAACAGCTCTCAAGGAAACTCAGTTTTCACACTCTATTCTTAGTGCCCTTTGAGTGCATTATCTAGGAATGAACATGGTAGAGCATCCCACACAAACGAATGCTCCACATGCGGGTTTCACATGCCACCAACTCCACATTCACAGGCAACTTCAGCGCCACAGCCGTTTTCAGATAGCCCTCAATGCAAAGGCTCTAGACGCAAATATTGGTGTGAGAGCTAATTCAATCAAGGAAACACTGCATGTTGGTGAAGGGCATATTGAAGAAGGATCAGCCGAGTGGTTCTTGTGGGAGAACAACTCCATTTGGCTCACTAACTTCACACACCATCAGGCTTCCAAGCAGCTCTCAAGGAAACTCAGTTTTCACACTCTATGCTTAGTGCCCTTTGAGTGCCTAGGACTGAAATGAACCTGGTAGAGCATCCCACACAAACGAATGCTCCACATGCGGGTTTCACATGCCACCAACTCCACATTCACAGGCAACTTCAGCGCCACAGCCGTTTTCAGATAGCCCTCAATGCAAAGGCTCTAGACGCAAATATTGGTGTGAGAGCTAATTCAATCAAGGAAACACTGCATGTTGGTGAAGGGCATATTGAAGAAGGATCAGCCGAGTGGTTCTTGTGGGAGAACAACTCCATTTGGCTCACTAACTTTCACACAATCAGGCTTCCAAGCAGCTCTCAAGGAAACTCAGTTTTCACACTCTATGCTTAGTGCCCTTTGAGTGCATTATCTAGGAATGAACATGGTAGAGCATCCCACACAAACGAATGCTCCACATGCGGGTTTCACATGCCACCAACTCCACATTCACAGGCAACTTCAGCGCCACAGCCGTTTTCAGATAGCCCTCAATGCAAAGGCTCTAGACGCAAATATTGGTGTGAGAGCTAATTCAATCAAGGAAACACTGCATGTTGGTGAAGGGCATATTGAAGAAGGATCAGCCGAGTGGTTCTTGTGGGAGAACAACTCCATTTGGCTCACTAACTTCACATACCATCAGGCTTCCAAGCAGCTCTCAAGGAAACTCAGTTTTCACACTCTATGCTTAGTGCCCTTTGAGTGCCTAGGAATGAAATGAAGCTTGGAGAGCATCCCACATAAACGAATGCTCCACATGCGGGTTTCACATGCCACCAACTCCACATTCACAGGCAACTTCAGCGCCACAGCCGTTTTCAGATAGCCCTCAATGCAAAGGCTCTAGACGCAAATATTGGTGTGAGAGCTAATTCAATCAAGGAAACACTGCATGTTGGTGAAGGGCATATTGAAGAAGGATCAGCCGAGTGGTTCTTGTGGGAGAACAACTCCATTTGGCTCACTAACTTCACACACCATCAGGCTTCCAAGCAGCTCTCAAGGAAACTCAGTTTTCACACTCTATGCTTAGTGCCCTTTGAGTGCATTATCTAGGAATGAACCTGGTAGAGCATCCCACACAAACGAATGCTCCACATGCGGGTTTCACATGCCACCAACTCCACATTCACAGGCAACTTCAGCGCCACAGCCGTTTTCAGATAGCCCTCAATGCAAAGGCTCTAGACGCAAATATTGGTGTGAGAGCTAATTCAATCAAGGAAACACCGCATGTTGGTGAAGGGCATATTGAAGAAGGATCAGCCGAGTGGTTCTTGTGGGAGAACAACTCCATTTGGCTCACTAACTTCACACACCATCAGGCTTCCAAGCAGCTCTCAAGGAAACTCAGTTTTCACACTCTATGCTTAGTGCCCTTTGAGTGCATTATCTAGGAATGAACCTGGTAGAGCATCCCACACAAACGAATGCTCCACATGCGGGTTTCACATGCCACCAACTCCACATTCACAGGCAACTTCAGCGCCACAGCCGTTTTCAGATAGCCCTCAATGCAAAGGCTTTAGACGCAAATATTGGTGTGAGAGCTAATTCAATCAAGGAAACACTGCATGTTGGTGAAGGGCATATTGAAGAAGGATCAGCCGAGTGGTTCTTGTGGGAGAACAACTCCATTTGGCTCACTAACTTCACACACCATCAGGCTTCCAAGCAGCTCTCAAGGAAACTCAGTTTTCACACTCTATTCTTAGTGCCCTTTGAGTGCATTATCTACGAATGAACCTGGTAGAGCATCCCACACAAACGAATGCTCCACATGCGGGTTTCACATGCCACCAACTCCACATTCACAGGCAACTTCAGCGCCACAGCCGTTTTCAGATAGCCCTCAATGCAAAGGCTTTAGACGCAAATATTGGTGTGAGAGCTAATTCAATCAAGGAAACACTGCATGTTGGTGAAGGGCATATTGAAGAAGGATCAGCCGAGTGGTTCTTGTGGGAGAACAACTCCATTTGGCTCTTCACTAACTTCACACACCATCAGGCTTCCAAACAGCTCTCAAGGAAACTCAGTTTTCACACTCTATTCTTAGTGCCCTTTGAGTGCATTATCTACGAATGAACCTGGTAGAGCATCCCACACAAACGAATGCTCCACATGCGGGTTTCACATGCCACCAACTCCACATTCACAGGCAACTTCAGCGCCACAGCCGTTTTCAGATAGCCCTCAATGCAAAGGCTCTAGACGCAAATATTGGTGTGAGAGCTAATTCAATCAAGGAAACACTGCATGTTGGTGAAGGGAATATTGAAGAAGGATCAGCCGAGTGGTTCTTGTGGGAGAAAAACTCCATTTGGCTCACTAACTTCACACACCATCAGGCTTCCAAGCAGCTCTCAAGGAAACTCAGTTTTCACACTCTATGTTTAGTGCCGTTTGAATGCATTATCTAGGAATGAACCTGGTAGAGCATCCCACACAAACGAATGCTCCACATGCGGGTTTCACATGCCACCAACTCCACATTCACAGGCAACTTCAGCGCCACAGCCGTTTTCAGATAGCCCTCAATGCAAAGGCTCTAGACGCAAATATTGGTGTGAGAGCTAATTCAATCAAGGAAACACTGCATGTTGGTGAAGGGCATATTGAAGAAGGATCAGCCGAGTGGTTCTTGTGGGAGAACAACTCCATTTGGCTCAATAACTTCACACACCATCAGGCTTCCAAGCAGCTCTCAAGGAAACTCAGTTTTCACACTCTATGCTTAGTGCCCTTTGAGTGCATTATCTAGGAATGAACATGGTAGAGCATCCCACACAAACGAATGCTCCACATGCGGGTTTCACATGCCACCAACTCCACATTCACAGGCAACTTCAGCGCCACAGCCGTTTTCAGATAGCCCTCAATGCAAAGGCTCTAGACACAAATATTGGTGTGAGAGCTAATTCAATCAAGGAAACACTGCATGTTGGTGAAGGGCATATTGAAGAAGGATCAGCCGAGTGGTTCTTGTGGGGGAACAACTCCATTTGACTCACTAACTTCACACACCATCAGGCTTCCAAGCAGCTCTCAAGGAAACTCAGTTTTCACACTCTATGCTTAGTGCCCTTGGAGTGCATTATCTAGGAATGAACCTGGTAGAGCATCCCACAGAAATGAATGCTCCACATGCGGGTTTCACATGCCACCAACTCCACATTCACAGGCAACTTCAGCGCCACAGCCGTTTTCAGATAGCCCTCAATGCAAAGGCTCTAGACGCAAATATTGGTGTGAGAGCTAATTCAATCAAGGAAACACTGCATGTTGGTGAAGGGCATATTGAAGAAGGATCAGCCGAGTGGTTCTTGTGGGAGAACAACTCCATTTGGCTCACTAACTTCACACACCATCAGGCTTCCAAGCAGCTCTCAAGGAAACTCAGTTTTCACACTCTATGCTTAGTGCCCTTTTTATGGCTAGGACTGAAATGAACCTGGTAGAGCATCCCACACAAACGAATGCTCCACATGCGGGTTTCACATGCCACCAACTCCACATTCACAGACAACTTCAGCGCCACAGCCGTTTTCAGATAGCCCTCAATGCAAAGGCTCTAGACGCAAATATTGGTGTGAGAGCTAATTCAATCAAGGAAACACTGCATGTTGGTGAAGGGCATATTGAAGAAGGATCAGCCGAGTGGTTCTTGTGGGACAACAACTCCATTTGGCTCACTAACTTCACACACCATCAGGCTTCCAAGCAGCTCTCAAGGAAACTCAGTTTTCACACTCTATGCTTAGTGCCCTTTGAGTGCATTATCTAGGTGTAGGAGGACATTGTGACCGTAGAAGGTCACTGAGCACAGGATTACAGTTGGTTGGACCTTATTGGATATCATTTGCATAAGAACAGTTGAGTGGACAGTATGTATATGAGATCACCTGGTGGAATATACAAGACAAAAGAGTTCCAAACAAAAGCATTGATGGTTTTGTTGATGTGCTCAATACTTCCTCCCTAATCCTATATGACCCTCAGAGTATAAAGTCTGATGCTACTAATAAACCTCGGCTTTTGACCATCAGTCAGGAGTCCACGCGTGTTATTATCGGTTCCGTGCACCAAGTACATCGCTGCGGGACAGCGACATCTAGGAATGAACCTGGTAGAGCATCCCACACAAACGAATGCTCCACATGCGGGTTTCACATGCCACCAACTCCACATTCACAGGCAACTTCAGCGCCACAGCCGTTTTCAGATAGCCCTCAATGCAAAGGCTCTAGACGCAAATATTGGTGTGAGAGCTAATTCAATCAAGGAAACACTGCATGTTGGTGAAGGGCATATTGAAGAAGGATCAGCCGAGTGGTTCTTGTGGCAGAACAACTCCATTTGGCTCACTAACTTCACACACCATCAGGCTTTCAAGTAGACCTCAAGGAAACTCTGCTTTTACACTCTATGCTTATTGCCCTTTGAGTGCATTATCTAGGAATGAACCTGGTAGAGCATCCCACACAAACGAATGCTCCACATGCGGGTTTCACATGCCACCAACTCCACATTCACAGGCAACTTCAGCGCCACAGCCGTTTTCAGATAGCCCTCAATGCAAAGGCTCTAGACGCAAATATTGGTGTGAGAGCTAATTCAATCAAGGAAACACTGCATGTTGGTGAAGGGCATATTGAAGAAGGATCAGCCGAGTGGTTCTTGTGGGAGAACAACTCCATTTGGCTCACTAACTTCACACACCATCAGGCTTCCAAGCAGCTCTCAAGGAAACTCAGTTTTCACACTCTATGCTTAGTGCCCTTTGAGTGCATTATCTAGGAATGAACCTGGTAGAGCATCCCACACAAACGAATGCTCCACATGCGGGTTTCTCATGCCACCAACTCCACATTCACAGGCCACTTCAGCGCCACAGCCGTTTTCAGATAGCCCTCAATGCAAAGGCTCTAGACGCAAATATTGGTGTGAGAGCTAATTCAATCAAGGAAACACTGCATGTTGGTGAAGGGCATATTGAAGAAGAATCAGACGAGTGGTTCTTGCGGGAGAACAACTCCATTTGGCTCACTAACGTCACTCACCATCAGGCTTCCAAGCAGCTCTCAAGGAAACTCAGTTTTCACACTCTATGCTTAGTGCTCTTTCTGTGCCTAGGACTGAAATGAAGCTTGGAGAGCATCCCACACAAACGAATGCTCCACATGCGGGTTTCACATGCCACCAACTCCACATTCACAGGCAACTTCAGCGCCACAGCCGTTTTCAGATAGCCCTCAATGCAAAGGCTCTAGACGCAAATATTGGTGTGAGAGCTAATTCAATCAAGGAAACACTGCATGTTGGTTAAGGGCATATTGTAGAAGAAGGATCAGCCGAGTGGTTCTTGTGGGAGAACAACTCCATTTGGCTCAATAACTTCACACACCATCAGGTTTCCAAGCAGCTCTCAAGGAAACTCAGTTTTCACACTCTATGCTTAGTGCTCTTTGTGTGCCTAGGACTGAAATGAAGCTTGGAGAGCATCCCACACAAACGAATGCTCCACATGCGGGTTTCACATGCCACCAACTCCACATTCACAGGCAACTTCAGCGCCACAGCCGTTTTCAGATAGCCCTCAATGCAGAGGCTCTAGACGCAAATATTGGTGTGAGAGCTAATTCAATCAAGGAAACACTGCATGTTGGTGAAGGGCATATTGAAGAAGGATCAGCCGAGTGGTTCTTCTGGGAGAACAACTCCATTTGGCTCACTAACTTCACACACCATCAGGCTTCCAAGCAGCTCTCAAGGAAACTCAGTTTTCACACTCTATGCTTAGTGCCCTTTGAGTGCATTATCTAGGAATGAACCTGGTAAGCCTCCCACACAAACGAATGCTCCACATGCGGGTTTCACATGCCACCAACTCCACATTCACAGGCAACTTCAGCGCCACAGCCGTTTTCAGATAGCCCTCAATGCAAAGGCTCTAGACGCAAATATTGGTGTGAGAGCTAATTCAATCAAGGAAACACTGCATGTTGGTGAAGGGCATATTGAAGAAGGATCAGCCGAGTGGTTCTTGTGGGAGAACAACTCCATTTGGCTCACTAACTTCACACACCATCAGGCTTCCAAGCAGCTCTCAAGGAAACTCAGTTTTCACACTCTATGCTTAGTGCCCTTTGAGTGCATTATCTAGGAATGAACCTGGTAGAGCCTCCCACACAAACGAATGCTCCACATGCGGGTTTCACATGCCACCACCTCCACATTCACAGGCAACTTCAGCGCCACAGCCGTTTTCAGATAGCCCTCAATGCAAAGGCTCTAGACACAAATATTGGTGTGAGAGCTAATTCAATCAAGGAAACACTGCATGTTGGTGAAGGGCATATTGAAGAAGGATCAGCCGAGTGGTTCTTGTGGGAGAACAACTCCATTTGGCTCACTAACTTCACACACCATCAGGCTTCCAAGCAGCTCTCAAGGAAACTCAGTTTTCACACTCTATGCTTAGTGCCCTTTTTATGGCTAGGACTGAAATGAACCTGGTAGAGCATCCCACACAAACGAATGCTCCACATGCGGGTTTCAAATGCCACCAACTCCACATTCACAGGCAACTTCAGCGCCACAGCCGTTTTCAGATAGCCCTCAATGCAAAGGCTCTAGATGCAAATATTGGTGTGAGAGCTAATTCAATCAAGGAAACACTGCATGTTGGTGAAGGGCATATTGAAGAAGGATCAGCCGAGTGGTTCTTGTGGGAGAACAACTCCATTTGGCTCACTAACTTCACACACCATCAGGCTTCCAAGCAGCTCTCAAGGAAACTCAGTTTTCACACTCTATGCTTAGTGCCCTTTGAGTGCATTATCTAGGAATGAACCTGGTAGAGCATCCCACACAAACGAATGCTCCACATGCGGGTTTCACATGCCACCAACTCCACATTCACAGGCAACTTCAGCGCCACAGCCGTTTTCAGATAGCCCTCAATGCAAAGGCTCTAGACGCAAATATTGGTGTGAGAGCTAATTCAATCAAGGAAACACTGCATGTTGGTGAAGGGCATATTGAAGAAGGATCAGCCGAGTGGTTCTTGTGGGAGAACAACTCCATTTGGCTCACTAACTTCACACACCATCAGGCTTTCAAGTAGACCTCAAGGAAACTCTGTTTTTACACTCTATGCTTATTGCCCTTTGAGTGCATTATCTAGGAATGAACCTGGTAGAGCATCCCACACAAACGAATGCTCCACATGCGGGTTTCACATGCCACCAACTCCACATTCACAGGCAACTTCAGCGCCACAGCCGTTTTCAGATAGCCCTCAATGCAAAGGCTCTAGACGCAAATATTGGTGTGAGAGCTAATTCAATCAAGGAAACACTGCATGTTGGTGAAGGGCATATTGAAGAAGGATCAGCCGAGTGGTTCTTGTGGGAGAACAACTCCATTTGGCTCACTAACTTCACACACCATCAGGCTTCCAAGCAGCTCTCAAGGAAACTCAGTTTTCACACTCTATGCTTAGTGCCCTTTGAGTGCATTATCTAGGAATGAACCTGGTAGAGCATCCCACACAAACGAATGCTCCACATGCAGGTTTCACATGCCACCAACTCCACATTCACAGGCAACTTCAGCGCCACAGCCGTTTTCAGATAGCCCTCAAAGCAAAGGCTCTAGACGCAAATATTGGTGTGAGAGCTAATTCAATCAAGGAAACACTGCATGTTGGTTAAGGGCATATTGAAGAAGAATCAGCCGAGTGGTTCTTGTGGGAGAACAACTCCATTTGGCTCACTAACTTCACACACCATCAGGCTTCCAAGCAGCTCTCAAGGAAACTCAGTTTTCACACTCTATGCTTAGTGCTCTTTGTGTGCCTAGGACTGAAATGAAGCTTGGAGAGCATCCCACACAAACGAATGCTCCACATGCGGGTTTCACATGCCACCAACTCCAGATTCACAGGCAACTTCAGCGCCACAGCCGTTTTCAGATAGCCCTCAATGCAAAGGCTCTAGACGCAAATATTGGTGTGAGAGCTAATTCAATCAAGGAAACACTGCATGTTGGTTAAGGGCATATTGAAGAAGAAGGATCAGCCGAGTGGTTCTTGTGGGAGAACAACTCCATTTGGCTCACTAACTTCACACACCATCAGGCTTCCAAGCAGCTCTCAAGGAAACTCAGTTTTCACACTCTATGCTTAGTGCCCTTTGAGTGCATTATCTAGGAATGAACCTGGTAGAGCCTCCCACACAAACGAATGCTCCACATGCGGGTTTCACATGCCACCAACTCCACATTCTCAGGCAACTTCAGCGCCACAGCCGTTTTCAGTTAGCCCTCAATGCAAAGGCTCTAGATGCAAATATTGGTGTGAGAGCTAATTCAATCAAGGAAACACTGCATGTTGGTGAAGGGCATATTGAAGAAGGATCAGCCGAGTGGTTCTTGTGGGAGAACAACTCCATTTGGCTCACTAACTTCACACACCATCAGGCTTCCAAGCAGCTCTCAAGGAAACTCAGTTTTCACACTCTATGCTAAGTGCCCTTTGAGTGCATTATCTAGGAATGAACCTGGTAGAGCATCCCACACAAACGAATGCTCCACATGCGGGTTTCACATGCCACCAACTCCACATTCACAGGCAACTTCAGCGCCACAGCCGTTTTCAGATAGCCCTCAATGCAAAGGCTCTAGACGCAAATATTGGTGTGAGAGCTAATTCAATCAAGGAAACACTGCATGTTGGTGAAGGGCATATTGAAGAAGGATCAGCCGAGTGGTTCTTGTGGGAGAACAACTCCATTTGGCTCACTAACTTCACACACCATCAGGCTTCCAAGCAGCTCTCAAGGAAACTCAGTTTTCACACTCTATGCTTAGTGCCCTTTGAGTGCATTATCTAGGAATGAACCTGGTAGAGCCTCCCACACAAACGAATGCTCCACATGCGGGTTTCACATGCCACCAACTCCACATTCACAGGCAACTTAGCGCCACAGCCGTTTTCAGATAGCCCTCAATGCAAAGGCTCTAGACGCAAATATTGGTGTGAGAGTTAATTCAATCAAGGAAACACTGCATGTTGGTGAAGGGCATATTGAAGAAGGATCAGCCGAGTGGTTCTTGTGGGAGAACAACTCCATTTGGCTCACTAACTTCACACACCATCAGGCTTCCAAGCAGCTCTCAAGGAAACTCAGTTTTCACACTCTATGCTTAGTGCCCTTTGTATGGCTAGGACTGAAATGAACCTGGTAGAGCATCCCACACAAACGAATGCTCCACATGCGGGTTTCACATGCCACCAACTCCACATTCACAGGCAACTTCAGCGCCACAGCCGTTTTCAGATAGCCCTCAATGCAAAGGCTCTAGACGCAAATATTGGTGTGAGAGCTAATTCAATCAAGGAAACACTGCATGTTGGTGAAGGGCATATTGAAGAAGGATCAGCCGAGTGGTTCTTGTGGGAGAACAACTCCATTTGGCTCACTAACTTCACACACCATCAGGCTTCCAAGCAGCTCTCAAGGAAACTCAGTTTTCACACTCTATGCTTAGTGCCGTTTGAGTGCATTATCTAGGAATGAACCTGGTAGAGCATCCCACACAAACGAATGCTCCACATGCGGGTTTCACATGCCACCAACTCCACACTCACAGGCAACTTCAGCGCCACAGCCGTTTTCAGATAGCCCTCAATGCAAAGGCTCTAGACGCAAATATTGGTGTGAGAGCTAATTCAATCAAGGAAACACTGCATGTTGGTGAAGGGCATATTGAAGAAGGATCAGCCGAGTGGTTCTTGTGGGAGAACAACTCCATTTGGCTCACTAACTTCACACACCATCAGGCTTCCAAGCAGCTCTCAAGGAAACTCAGTTTTCACACTCTATGCTTAGTGCCCTTTGAGTGCATTATCTAGGAATGAACCTGGTAGAGCATCCCACACAAACGAATGCTCCACATGCGGGTTTCACATGCCACCAACTCCACACTCACAGGCAACTTCAGCGCCACAGCCGTTTTCAGATAGCCCTCAATGCAAAGGCTCTAGACGCAAATATTGGTGTGAGAGCTAATTCAATCAAGGAAACACTGCATGTTGGTGAAGGGCATATTGAAGAAGGATCAGCCGAGTGGTTCTTGTGGGAGAACAACTCCATTTGGCTCACTAACTTCACACACCATCAGGCTTCCAAGCAGCTCTCAAGGAAACTCAGTTTTCACACTCTATGCTTAGTGCCGTTTGAGTGCATTATCTAGGAATGAACCTGGTAGAGCATCCCACACAAACGAATGCTCCACATGCGGGTTTCACATGCCACCAACTCCACACTCACAGGCAACTTCAGCGCCACAGCCGTTTTCAGATAGCCCTCAATGCAAAGGCTCTAGACGCAAATATTGGTGTGAGAGCTAATTCAATCAAGGAAACACTGCATGTTGGTGAAGGGCATATTAAAGAAGGATCAGCCGAGTGGTTCTTGTGGGAGAACAACTCCATTTGGCTCACTAACTTCACACACCATCAGGCTTCCAAGCAGCTCTCAAGGAAACTCAGTTTTCACACTCTATGTTTAGTGCCCTTTGAGTGCATTATCTAGGAATGAACCTGGTAGAGCATCCCACACAAACGAATGCTCCACATGCGGGTTTCACATGCCACCAACTCCACATTCACAGGCAACTTCAGCGCCACAGCCGTTTTCAGATAGCCCTCAATGCAAAGGCTCTAGACGCAAATATTGGTGTGAGAGCTAATTCAATCAAGGAAACACTGCATGTTGGTGAAGGGCATATTGAAGAAGGATCAGCCGAGTGGTTCTTGTGGGAGAACAACTCCATTTGGCTCACTAACTTCACACACCGTCAGGCTTCCAAGCAGCTCTCAAGGAAACTCAGTTTTCACACTCTATGCTTAGTGCCCTTTGAGTGCATTATCTAGGAATGAACTTGGTAGAGCATCCCACACAAACGAATGCTCCACATGTGGGTTTCACATGCCACCACCTCCACATTCACAGGCAACTTCAGCGCCACAGCCGTTTTCAGATAGCCCTCAATGCAGAGGCTCTAGACGCAAATATTGGTGTGAGAGCTAATTCAATCAAGGAAACACTGCATGTTGGTGAAGGGCATATTGAAGAAGGATCAGCCGAGTGGTTCTTGTGGGAGAACAACTCCATTTGTCTCACTAACTTCACACACCATCAGGCTTCCAAGCAGCTCTCAAGGAAACTCAGTTTTCACACTCTATGCTTAGTGCCCTTTGAGTGCATTATCTAGGAATGAACCTGGTAGAGCCTCCCACACAAACGAATGCCTCGCATGCGGGTTTCACATGCCACCAACTCCACATTCACAGGCAACTTCAGCGCCACAGCCATTTTCAGATAGCCCTCAATGCAAAGGCTCTAGACGCAAATATTGGTGTGAGAGCTAATTCAATCAAGGAAACACTGCATGTTGGTGAAGGGCATATTGAAGAAGGATCAGCCGAGTGGTTCTTGTGGGAGAACAACTCCATTTGGCTCACTAACTTCACACACCATCAGGCTTCCAAGCAGCTCTCAAGGAAACTCAGTTTTCACACTCTATGCTTAGTGCCCTTTGTATGGCTAGGACTGAAATGAACCTGGTAGAGCATCCCACACAAACGAATGCTCCACATGCGGGTTTCACATGCCACCAACTCCACATTCACAGACAACTTCCGCGCCACAGCCGTTTTCAGATATCCCTCAATGCAAAGGCTCTAGACGCAAATATTGGTGTGAGAGCTAATTCAATCAAGGAAACACTGCATGTTGGTGAAGGGCATATTGAAGAAGGATCAGCCGAGTGGTTCTTGTGGGAGAACAACTCCATTTGGCTCACTAACTTCACACACCATCAGGCTTCCAAGCAGCTCTCAAGGAAACTCAGTTTTCACACTCTATGCTTAGTGCCCTTTGTATGGCTAGTACTGAAATGAACCTGGTAGAGCATCCCACACAAACGAATGCTCCACATGCGGGTTTCACATGCCACCAACTCCACATTCACAGGCAACTTCAGCGCCACAGCCGTTTTCAGATAGCCCTCAATGCAAAGGCTCTAGACGCAAATATTGGTGTGAGAGCTAATTCAATCAAGGAAACACTGCATGTTGGTGAAGGGCATATTGAAGAAGGATCAGTCGAGTGGTTCTTGTGGGAGAACAACTCCATTTGGATCACTAACTTCACACACCATCAGGCTTCCAAGCAGCTCTCAAGGAAACTCAGTTTTCACACTCTATGCTTAGTGCCCTTTGTATGGCTAGGACTGAAATGAACCTGGTAGAGCATCCCACACAAACGAATGCCCCACATGCGGGTTTCACATGCCACCAACTCCACATTCACAGGCAACTTCAGCGCCACAGCCGTTTTCAGATAGCCCTCAATGCAAAGGCTCTAGACGCAAATATTGGTGTGAGAGCTAATTCAATCAAGGAAACACTGCATGTTGGTGAAGGGCATATTGAAGAAGGATCAGCCGAGTGGTTCTTGTGGGAGAACAACTCCATTTGGCTCACTAACTTCACACACCATCAGGCTTCCAAGCAGCTCTCAAGGAAACTCAGTTTTCACACTCTATGCTTAGTGCCGTTTGAATGCATTATCTAGGAATGAACCTGGTAGAGCATCCCACACAAACGAATGCTCCACATGCGGGTTTCACATGCCACCAACTCCACATTCACAGGCAACTTCAGCGCCACAGCCGTTTTCAGATAGCCCTCAATGCAAAGGCTCTAGACGCAAATATTGGTGTGAGAGCTAATTCAATCAAGGAAACACTGCATGTTGGTGAAGGGCATATTGAAGAAGGATCAGCCGAGTGGTTCTTGTGGGACAACAACTCCATTTGGCTCACTAACTTCACACACCATCAGGCTTTCAAGCAGCTCTCAAGGAAACTCAGTTTTCACACTCTATGCTTAGTGCCCTTTGTATGGCTAGGACTGAAATGAAGCGTGGTCAGCATCCCACACAAACGAATGCTCCACATGCGGGTTTCACATGCCACCAACTCCACATTCACAGACAACTTCAGCGCCACAGCCGTTTTCAGATAGCCCTCAATGCAAAGGCTCTAGACGCAAATATTGATGTGAGAGCTAATTCAATCAAGGAAACACTGCATGTTGGTGAAGGGCATATTGAAGAAGGATCAGCCGAGTGGTTCTTGTGGGAGAACAACTCCATTTGGCTCACTAACTTCACACACCATCAGGCTTCCAAGCAGCTCTCAAGGAAACTCAGTTTTCACACTCTATGCTTAGTGCCCTTTGTATGGCTAGGACTGAAATGAACCTGGTAGAGCATCCCACACAAACGAATGCTCCACATGCGGGTTTCACATGCCACCAACTCCACATTCACAGGCAACTTCAGCGCCACAGCCGTTTTCAGATAGCCCTCAATGCAAAGGCTCTAGACGCAAATATTGGTGTGAGAGCTAATTCAATCAAGGAAACACTGCATGTTGGTGAAGGGCATATTGAAGAAGGATCAGCCGAGTGGTTCTTGTGGGAGAACAACTCCATTTGGATCACTAACTTCACACACCATCAGGCTTCCAAGCAGCTCTCAAGGAAACTCAGTTTTCACACTCTATGCTTAGTGCCGTTTGAATGCATTATCTAGGAATGAACCTGGTAGAGCATCCCACACAAACGAATGCTCCACATGCGGGTTTCACATGCCACCAACTCCACATTCACAGGCAACTTCAGCGCCACAGCCGTTTTCAGATAGCCCTCAATGCAAAGGCTCTAGACGCAAATATTGGTGTGAGAGCTAATTCAATCAAGGAAACACTGCATGTTGGTGAAGGGCATATTGAAGAAGGATCAGCCGAGTGGTTCTTGTGGGAGAACAACTCCATTTGGCTCACTAACTTCACACACCATCAGGCTTCCAAGCAGCTCTCAAGGAAACTCAGTTTTCACACTCTATGCTTAGTGCCATTTGTATGGCTAGGACTGAAATGAAGCGTGGTCAGCATCCCACACAAACGAATGCTCCACATGCGGGTTTCACATGCCACCAACTCCACATTCACAGACAACTTCAGCGCCACAGCCGTTTTCAGATAGCCCTCAATGCAAAGGCTCTAGACGCAAATATTGGTGTGAGAGCTAATTCAATCAAGGAAACACTGCATGTTGGTGAAGGGCATATTGAAGAAGGATCAGCCGAGTGGTTCTTGTGGGAGAACAACTCCATTTGGCTCACTAACTTCACACACCATCCGGCTTCCAAGCAGCTCTCAAGGAAACTCAGTTTTCACACTCTATGCTTAGTGCCCTTTGAGTGCATTATCTAGGAATGAACCTGGTAGAGCATCCCACACAAACGAATGCTCCACATGCGAGGTTCACATGCCACCAACTCCACACTCACAGGCAACTTCAGCGCCACAGCCGTTTTCAGATAGCCCTCAATGCAAAGGCTCTAGACGCAAATATTGGTGTGAGAGCTAATTCAATCAAGGAAACACTGCATGTTGGTGAAGGGCATATTGAAGAAGGATCAGCCGAGTGGTTCTTGTGGGAGAACAACTCCATTTGGCTCACTAACTTCACACACCATCAGGCTTCCAAGCAGCTCTCAAGGAAACTCAGTTTTCACACTCTATGCTTAGTGCCCTTTGTATGGATACGACTGAAATGAACCTGGTAGAGCATCCCACACAAACGAATGCTCCACATGCGGGTTTCACATGCCACCAACTCCACATTCACAGGCAATTTCAGCGCCACAGCCGTTTTCAGATAGCCCTCAATGCAAAGGCTCTAGACGCAAATATTGGTGTGAGAGCTAATTCAATCAAGGAAACACTGCATGTTGGTGAAGGGCATATTGAAGAAGGATCAGCCGAGTGGTTCTTGTGGGAGAACAACTCCATTTGGCTCACTAACTTCACACACCATCAGGCTTCCAAGCAGCTCTCAAGGAAACTCAGTTTTTACACTCTATGCTTAGTGCTCTTTGTGTGCCTAGGACTGAAATGAAGCTTGGTCAGCATCCCACACAAACGAATGCTCCACATGCGGGTTTCACATGCCACCAACTCCACATTCACAGGCAACTTCAGCGCCACAGCCGTTTTCAGATAGCCCTCAATGCAAAGGCTCTAGACGCAAATATTGGTGTGAGAGCTAATTCAATCAAGGAAACACTGCATGTTGGTGAAGGGCATATTGAAGAAGGATCAGCCGAGTGGTTCTTGTGGGAGAACAACTCCATTTGGCTCACTAACTTCACACACCATCAGGCTTCCAAGCAGCTCTCAAGGAAACTCAGTTTTCACACTCTATGCTTAGTGCCGTTTGAATGCATTATCTAGGAATGAACCTGGTAGAGCATCCCACACAAACGAATGCTCCACATGCGGGTTTCACATGCCACCAACTCCACATTCACAGGCAACTTCAGCGCCACAGCCGTTTTCAGATAGCCCTCAATGCAAAGGCTCTAGACGCAAATATTGGTGTGAGAGCTAATTCAATCAAGGAAACACTGCATGTTGGTGAAGGGCATATTGAAGAAGGATCAGCCGAGTGGTTCTTGTGGGAGAACAACTCCATTTGGCTCACTAACTTCACACACCATCAGGCTTCCAAGCAGCTCTCAAGGAAACTCAGTTTTCACACTCTATGCTTAGTGCCCTTTGTATGGCTAGGACTGAAATGAAGCGTGGTCAGCATCCCACACAAACGAATGCTCCACATGCGGGTTTCACATGCCACCAACTCCACATTCACAGACAACTTCAGCGCCACAGCCGTTTTCAGATAGCCCTCAATGCAAAGGCTCTAGACGCAAATATTGATGTGAGAGCTAATTCAATCAAGGAAACACTGCATGTTGGTGAAGGGCATATTGAAGAAGGATCAGCCGAGTGGTTCTTGTGGGAGAACAACTCCATTTGGCTCACTAACTTCACACACCATCAGGCTTCCAAGCAGCTCTCAAGGAAACTCAGTTTTCACACTCTATGCTTAGTGCCCTTTGTATGGCTAGGACTGAAATGAACCTGGTAGAGCATCCCACACAAACGAATGCTCCACATGCGGGTTTCACATGCCACCAACTCCACATTCACAGGCAACTTCAGCGCCACAGCCGTTTTCAGATAGCCCTCAATGCAAAGGCTCTAGACGCAAATATTGGTGTGAGAGCTAATTCAATCAAGGAAACACTGCATGTTGGTGAAGGGCATATTGAAGAAGGATCAGCCGAGTGGTTCTTGTGGGAGAACAACTCCATTTGGATCACTAACTTCACACACCATCAGGCTTCCAAGCAGCTCTCAAGGAAACTCAGTTTTCACACTCTATGCTTAGTGCCGTTTGAATGCATTATCTAGGAATGAACCTGGTAGAGCATCCCACACAAACGAATGCTCCACATGCGGGTTTCACATGCCACCAACTCCACATTCACAGGCAACTTCAGCGCCACAGCCGTTTTCAGATAGCCCTCAATGCAAAGGCTCTAGACGCAAATATTGGTGTGAGAGCTAATTCAATCAAGGAAACACTGCATGTTGGTGAAGGGCATATTGAAGAAGGATCAGCCGAGTGGTTCTTGTGGGAGAACAACTCCATTTGGCTCACTAACTTCACACACCATCAGGCTTCCAAGCAGCTCTCAAGGAAACTCAGTTTTCACACTCTATGCTTAGTGCCATTTGTATCGCTAGGACTGAAATGAAGCGTGGTCAGCATCCCACACAAACGAATGCTCCACATGCGGGTTTCACATGCCACCAACTCCACATTCACAGACAACTTCAGCGCCACAGCCGTTTTCAGATAGCCCTCAATGCAAAGGCTCTAGACGCAAATATTGGTGTGAGAGCTAATTCAATCAAGGAAACACTGCATGTTGGTGAAGGGCATATTGAAGAAGGATCAGCCGAGTGGTTCTTGTGGGAGAACAACTCCATTTGGCTCACTAACTTCACACACCATCCGGCTTCCAAGCAGCTCTCAAGGAAACTCAGTTTTCACACTCTATGCTTAGTGCCCTTTGAGTGCATTATCTAGGAATGAACCTGGTAGAGCATCCCACACAAACGAATGCTCCACATGCGGGGTTCACATGCCACCAACTCCACACTCACAGGCAACTTCAGCGCCACAGCCGTTTTCAGATAGCCCTCAATGCAAAGGCTCTAGACGCAAATATTGGTGTGAGAGCTAATTCAATCAAGGAAACACTGCATGTTGGTGAAGGGCATATTGAAGAAGGATCAGCCGAGTGGTTCTTGTGGGAGAACAACTCCATTTGGCTCACTAACTTCACACACCATCAGGCTTCCAAGCAGCTCTCAAGGAAACTCAGTTTTCACACTCTATGCTTAGTGCCCTTTGTATGGATACGACTGAAATGAACCTGGTAGAGCATCCCACACAAACGAATGCTCCACATGCGGGTTTCACATGCCACCAACTCCACATTCACAGGCAATTTCAGCGCCACAGCCGTTTTCAGATAGCCCTCAATGCAAAGGCTCTAGACGCAAATATTGGTGTGAGAGCTAATTCAATCAAGGAAACACTGCATGTTGGTGAAGGGCATATTGAAGAAGGATCAGCCGAGTGGTTCTTGTGGGAGAACAACTCCATTTGGCTCACTAACTTCACACACCATCAGGCTTCCAAGCAGCTCTCAAGGAAACTCAGTTTTTACACTCTATGCTTAGTGCTCTTTGTGTGCCTAGGACTGAAATGAAGCTTGGTCAGCATCCCACACAAACGAATGCTCCACATGCGGGTTTCACATGCCACCAACTCTACATTCACAGGCAACTTCAGCGCCACAGCCGTTTTCAGATAGCCCTCAATGCAAAGGCTCTAGACGCAAATATTGGTGTGAGAGTTAATTCAATCAAGGAAACACTGCATGTTGGTGAAGGGCATATTGAAGAAGGATCAGCCGAGTGGTTCTTGTGGGAGAACAACTCCATTTGGCTCACTAACTTCACACACCATCAGGCTTCCAAGCAGCTCTCAAGGAAACTCAGTTTTCACACTCTATGCTTAGTGCCCTTTGAGTGCATTATCTAGGAATGAACCTGGTAGAGCATCCCACACAAACGAATGCTCCACATGCGGGTTTCACATGCCACCAACTCCACACTCACAGGCAACTTCAGCGCCACAGCCGTTTTCAGATAGCCCTCAATGCAAAGGCTCTAGACGCAAATATTGGTGTGAGAGCTAATTCAATCAAGGAAACACTGCATGTTGGTGAAGGGCATATTGAAGAAGGATCAGCCGAGTGGTTCTTGTGGGAGAACAACTCCATTTGGCTCACTAACTTCACACACCATCAGGCTTCCAAGCAGCTCTCAAGGAAACTCAGTTTTCACACTCTATGCTTAGTGCCCTTTGTATGGATACGACTGAAATGAACCTGGTAGAGCATCCCAACAAACGAATGCTCCACATGCGGGTTTCACATGCCACCAACTCCACATTCACAGGCAACTTCAGCGCCACAGCTGTTTTCAGATAGCCCTCAATGCAAAGGCTCTAGACACAAATATTGGTGTGAGAGTTAATTCAATCAAGGAAACACTGCATGTTGGTGAAGGGCATATTGAAGAAGGATCAGCCGAGTGGTTCTTGTGGGAGAACAACTCCATTTGTCTCACTAACTTCACACACCATCAGGCTTCCAAGCAGCTCTCAAGGAAACTCAGTTTTCACACTCTATGCTTAGTGCCCATTGAGTGCATTATCTAGGAATGAACCTGGTAGAGCATCCCACACAAACGAATGCTCCACATGCGGGTTTCACATGCCACCAACTCCACATTCACAGGCAACTTCAGCGCCACAGCCGTTTTCAGATAGCCCTCAATGCAAAGGCTCTAGACGCAAATATTAGTGTGAGAGCTAATTCAATCAAGGAAACACTGCATGTTGGTGAAGGGCATATTGAAGAAGGATCAGCCGAGTGGTTCTTGTGGGAGAACAACTCCATTTGGCTCACTAACTTCACACACCATCAGGCTTCCAAGCAGCTCTCAAGGAAACTCAGTTTTCACACTCTATGCTTAGTGCCCTTTGAGTGCATGATCTAGGAATGAACCTGGTAGAGCATCCCACACAAACGAATGCTCCACATGCGGGTTTCACATGCCACCAACTCCACACTCACAGGCAACTTCAGCGCCACAGCCATTTTCAGATAGCCCTCAATGCAAAGGCTCTAGACGCAAATATTGGTGTGAGAGCTAATTCAATCAAGGAAACACTGCATGTTGGTGAAGGGCATATTGAAGAAGAATCAGCCGAGTGGTTCTTGTGGGAGAACAACTCCATTTGGCTCACTAACTTCACACACCATAAGGCTTCCAAGCAGCTCTCAAGGAAACTCAGTTTTCACACTCTATGCTTAGTGCCCTTTGTATGGCTAGGACTGAAATGAAGCTTGGTCAGCATCCCACACAAACGAATGCTCCACATGCGGGTTTCACATGCCACCAACTCCACATTCACAGGCAACTTCAGCGCCACAGCTGTTTTCAGATAGCCCTCAATGCAAAGGCTTTAGACGCAAATATTGGTGTGAGAGCTAATTCAATCAAGGAAACACTGCATGTTGGTGAAGGGCATATTGAAGAAGGATCAGCCGAGTGGTTCTTGTGGGAGAACAACTCCATTTGGCTCACTAACTTCACACACCATCAGGCTTCCAAGCAGCTTTCAAGGAAACTCAGTTTTCACACTCTATGCTTAGTGCCCTTTGAGTGCATTATCTAGGAATGAACATGGTAGAGCATCCCACACAAACGAATGCTCCACATGCGGGTTTCACATGCCACCAACTCCACATTCACAGGCAACTTCAGCGCCACAGCCGTTTTCAGATAGCCCTCAATGCAAAGGCTCTAGACGCAAATATTGGTGTGAGAGTTAATTCAATCAAGGAAACACTGCATGTTGCTGAAGGGCATATTGAAGAAGGATCAGCCGAGTGGTTCTTGTAGGAGAACAACTCCATTTGGCTCACTAACTTCACATACCATCAGGCTTCCAAGCAGCTCTCAAGGAAACTCAGTTTTCACACTCTATGCTTAGTGCCGTTTGAATGCATTATCTAGGAATGAACCTGGTAGAGCATCCCACACAAACGAATGCTCCACATGCGGGTTTCACATGCCACCAACTCCACATTCACAGGCAACTTCAGCGCCACAGCCATTTTCAGATAGCCCTCAATGCAAAGGCTCTAGACGCAAATATTGGTGTGAGAGTTAATTCAATCAAGGAAACACTGCATGTTGCTGAAGGGCATATTGAAGAAGGATCAGCCGAGTGGTTCTTGTAGGAGAACAACTCCATTTGGCTCACTAACTTCACATACCATCAGGCTTCCAAGCAGCTCTCAAGGAAACTCAGTTTTCACACTCTATGCTTAGTGCCGTTTGAATGCATTATCTAGGAATGAACCTGGTAGAGCATCCCACACAAACGAATGCTCCACATGCGGGTTTCACATGCCACCAACTCCACATTCACAGGCAACTTCAGCGCCACAGCCGTTTTCAGATAGCCCTCAATGCAAAGGCTCTAGACGCAAATATTGGTGTGAGAGCTAATTCAATCAAGGAAACAATGCATGTTGGTGAAGGGCATATTGAAGAAGGATCAGCCGAGTGGTTCTTTTGGGAGAACAACTCCATTTGGCTCACTAACTTCACACACCATCAGGCTTCCAAGCAGCTCTCAAGGAAACTCAGTTTTCACACTCTATGCTTAGTGCCCTTTGAGTGCATTATCTAGGAATGAACCTGGTAGAGCATCCCACACAAACGAATGCTCCACATGCGGGTTTCACATGCCACCAACTCCACACTCACAGGCAACTTCAGCGCCACAGCCATTTTCAGATAGCCCTCAATGCAAAGGCTCTAGACGCAAATATTGGTGTGAGAGCTAATTCAATCAAGGAAACACTGCATGTTGGTGAAGGGCATATTGAAGAAGGATCAGCCGAGTGGTTCTTGTGGGAGAACAACTCCATTTGGCTCACTAACTTCACACACCATCAGGCTTCCAAGCAGCTCTCAAGGAAACTCAGTTTTCACACTCTATGCTTAGTGCCCTTTGTATGGCTAGGACTGAAATGAACCTGGTAGAGCATCCCACACAAACGAATGCTCCACATGCGGGTTTCACATGCCACCAACTCCACATTCACAGGCAACTTCAGCGCCACAGCCGTTTTCAGATAGCCCTCAATGCAAAGGCTTTAGACGCAAATATTGGTGTGAGAGCTAATTCAATCAAGGAAACAATGCATGTTGGTGAAGGGCATATTGAAGAAGGATCAGCCGAGTGGTTCTTGTGGGAGAACAACTCCATTTGTCTCACTAACTTCACACACCATCAGGCTTCCAAGCAGCTCTCAAGGAAACTCAGTTTTCACACTCTATGCTTAGTGCCCTTTGAGTGCATTATCTAGGAATGAACATGGTAGAGCATCCCACACAAACGAATGCTCCACATGCGGGTTTCACATGCCACCAACTCCACATTCACAGGCAACTTCAGCGCCACAGCCGTTTTCAGATAGCCCTCAAAGCAAAGGCTCTAGACGCAAATATTGGTGTGAGAGCTAATTCAATCAAGGAAACACTGCATGTTGGTGAAGGGCATATTGAAGAAGGATCAGCCGAGTGGTTCTTGTGGGAGAACAACTCCATTTGGCTCACTAACTTCACACACCATCAGGCTTCCAAGCAGCTCTCAAGGAAACTCAGTTTTCACACTCTATGCTTAGTGCCGTTTGAATGCATTATCTAGGAATGAACCTGGTAGAGCATCCCACACAAACGAATGCTCCACATGCGGGTTTCACATGCCACCAACTCCACATTCACAGGCAACTTCAGCGCCACAGCCGTTTTCAGATAGCCCTCAATGCAAAGGCTCTAGACGCAAATATTGGTGTGAGAGCTAATTCAATCAAGGAAACACTGCATGTTGGTGAAGGGCATATTGAAGAAGGATCAGCCGAGTGGTTCTTGTGGGAGAACAACTCCATTTGGCTCACTAACTTCACACACCATCAGGCTTCCAAGCAGCTCTCAAGGAAACTCAGTTTTCACACTCTATGCTTAGTGCCGTTTGAATGCATTATCTAGGAATGAACCTGGTAGAGCATCCCACACAAACGAATGCTCCACATGCGGGTTTCACATGCCACCAACTCCACATTCACAGGCAACTTCAGCGCCACAGCCGTTTTCAGATAGCCCTCAATGCAAAGCCTCTAGACGCAAATATTGGTGTGAGAGTTAATTCAATCAAGGAAACACTGCATGTTGGTGAAGGGCATATTGAAGAAGGATCAGCCGAGTGGTTCTTGTGGGAGAACAACTCCATTTGGCTCACTAACTTCACACACCATCAGGCTTCCAAGCAGCTCTCAAGGAAACTCAGTTTTCACACTCTATGCTTAGTGCCCTTTGAGTGCATTATCTAGGAATGAACCTGGTAGAGCATCCCACACAAACGAATGCTCCACATGCGGGTTTCACATGCCACCAACTCCACATTCACAGGCAACTTCAGCGCCACAGCCGTTTTCAGATAGCCCTCAATGCAAAGGCTCTAGACGCAAATATTGGTGTGAGAGCTAATTCAATCAAGGAAACACTGCATGTTGGTGAAGGGCATATTGAAGAAGGATCAGCCGAGTGGTTCTTGTGGGAGAACAACTCCATTTGGCTCACTAACTTCACACACCATCCGGCTTCCAAGCAGCTCTCAAGGAAACTCAGTTTTCACACTCTATGCTTAGTGCCCTTTGAGTGCATGATCTAGGAATGAACCTGGTAGAGCATCCCACACAAACGAATGCTCCACATGCGGGTTTCACATGCCACCAACTCCACACTCACAGGCAACTTCAGCGCCACAGCCGTTTTCAGATAGCCCTCAATGCAAAGGATCTAGACGCAAATATTGGTGTGAGAGTTAATTCAATCAAGGAAACACTGCATGTTGGTGAAGGGCATATTGAAGAAGGATCAGCCGAGTGGTTCTTGTGGGAGAACAACTCCATTTGGCTCACTAACTTCACACACCATCAGGCTTCCAAGCAGCTCTCAAGGAAACTCAGTTTTCACACTCTATGCTTAGTGCCCTTTGAGTACATTATCTAGGAATGAACCTGGTAGAGCATCCCACACAAACGAATGCTCCACATGCGGGTTTCACATGCCACCAACTCCACATTCACAGGCAACTTCAGCGCCACAGCTGTTTTCAGATAGCCCTCAATGCAAAGGCTTTAGACGCAAATATTGGTGTGAGAGCTAATTCAATCAAGGAAACACTGCATGTTGGTGAAGGGCATATTGAAGAAGGATCAGCCGAGTGGTTCTTGTGGGAGAACAACTCCATTTGTCTCACTAACTTCACACACCATCAGGCTTCCAAGCAGCTCTCAAGGAAACTCAGTTTTCACACTCTATGCTTAGTGCCCTTTGAGTGCATTATCTAGGAATGAACCTGGTAGAGCATCCCACACAAACGAATGCTCCACATGCGGGTTTCACATGCCACCAACTCCACACTCACAGGCAACTTCAGCGCCACAGCCGTTTTCAGATAGCCCTCAATGCAAAGGCTCTAGACGCAAATATTGGTGTGAGAGCTAATTCAATCAAGGAAACACTGCATGTTGGTGAAGGGCATATTGAAGAAGGATCAGCCGAGTGGTTCTTGTGGGAGAACAACTCCATTTGGCTCACTAACTTCACACACCATCAGGCTTCCAAGCAGCTCTCAAGGAAACTCAGTTTTCACACTCTATGCTTAGTGCCCTTTGTATGGCTAGGACTGAAATGAACCTGGTAGAGCATCCCACACAAACGAATGCTCCACATGCGGGTTTCACATGCCACCAACTCCACATTCACAGGCAACTTCAGCGCCACAGCCGTTTTCAGATAGCCCTCAATGCAAAGGCTCTAGACGCAAATATTGGTGTGAGAGCTAATTCAATCAAGGAAACAATGCATGTTGGTGAAGGGCATATTGAAGAAGGATCAGCCGAGTGGTTCTTGTGGGAGAACAACTCCATTTGTCTCACTAACTTCACACACCATCAGGCTTCCAAGCAGCTCTCAAGGAAACTCAGTTTTCACACTCTATGCTTAGTGCCCTTTGAGTGCATTATCTAGGAATGAACATGGTAGAGCATCCCACAAAAACGAATGCTCCACATGCGGGTTTCACATGTCACCAACTCCACATTCACAGGCAACTTCAGCGCCACAGCCGTTTTCAGATAGCCCTCAATGCAAAGGCTCTAGACGCAAATATTGGTGTGAGAGCTAATTCAATCAAGGAAACACTGCATGTTGGTGAAGGGCATATTGAAGAAGGATCAGCCGAGTGGTTCTTGTGGGAGAACAACTCCATTTGGCTCACTAACTTCACACACCATCAGGCTTCCAAGCAGCTCTCAAGGAAACTCAGTTTTCACACTCTATGCTTAGTGCCCTTTGTATGGCTAGGACTGAAATGAACCTGGTAGAGCATCCCTCACAAACGAATGCTCCACATGCGGGTTTCACATGCCACCAACTCCACATTCACAGGCAACTTCAGCGCCACAGCCGTTTTCAGATAGCCCTCAATGCAAAGGATCTAGACACAAATATTGGTGTGAGAGCTAAATCAATCAAGGAAACACTGCATGTTGGTGAAGGGCATATTGAAGAAGGATCAGCCGAGTGGTTCTTGTGGGGGAACAACTCCATTTGGCTCACTAACTTCACACACCATCAGGCTTCCAAGCAGCTCTCAAGGAAACTCAGTTTTCACACTCTATGCTTAGTGCCCTTTGAGTGCATTATCTAGGAATGAACATGGTAGAGCATCCCACACAAACGAATGCTCCACATGCGGGTTTCACATGCCACCAACTCCACATTCACAGGCAACTTCAGCGCCACAGCCGTTTTCAGATAGCCCTCAATGCAAAGGCTCTAGACGCAAATATTGGTGTGAGAGCTAATTCAATCAAGGAAACACTGCATGTTGGTGAAGGGCATATTGAAGAAGGATCAGCCGAGTGGTTCTTGTGGGAGAACAACTCCATTTGGCTCACTAACTTCACACACCATCAGGCTTCTAAGCAGCTCTCAAGGAAACTCAGTTTTCACACTCTATGCTTAGTGCCGTTTGAATGCATTATCTAGGAATATGAACCTGGTAGAGCATCCCACACAAACGAATGCTCCACATGCGGGTTTCACATGCCACCAACTCCACATTCACAGGCAACTTCAGCGCCACAGCCGTTTTCAGATAGCCCTCAATGCAAAGGCTCTAGACGCAAATATTGGTGTGAGAGCTAATTCAATCAAGGAAACACTGCATGTTGGTGAAGGGCATATTGAAGAAGGATCAGCCGAGTGGTTCTTGTGGGAGAACAACTCCATTTGGCTCACTAACTTCACACACCATCAGGCTTCCAAGCAGCTCTCAAGGAAACTCAGTTTTCACACTCTATGCTTAGTGCCCTTTGAGTGCATTATCTAGGAATGAACCTGGTAGAGCATCCCACACAAACGAATGCTCCACATGCGGGTTTCACATGCCACCAACTCCACATTCACAGGCAACTTCAGCGCCACAGCCGTTTTCAGATAGCCCTCAATGCAAAGGCTCTAGACGCAAATATTGGTGTGAGAGCTAATTCAATCAAGGAAACAATGCATGTTGGTGAAGGGCATATTGAAGAAGGATCAGCCGAGTGGTTCTTGTGGGAGAACAACTCCATTTGTCTCACTAACTTCACACACCATCAGGCTTCCAAGCAGCTCTCAAGGAAACTCAGTTTTCACACTCTATGCTTAGTGCCCTTTGAGTGCATTATCTAGGAATGAACATGGTAGAGCATCCCACAAAAACGAATGCTCCACATGCGGGTTTCACATGTCACCAACTCCACATTCACAGGCAACTTCAGCGCCACAGCCGTTTTCAGATAGCCCTCAATGCAAAGGCTCTAGACGCAAATATTGGTGTGAGAGCTAATTCAATCAAGGAAACACTGCATGTTGGTGAAGGGGCATATTGAAGAAGGATCAGCCGAGTGGTTCTTGTGGGGGAACAACTCCATTTGGCTCACTAACTTCACACACCATCAGGCTTCCAAGCAGCTCTCAAGGAAACTCAGTTTTCACACTCTATGCTTAGTGCCCTTTGAGTGCATTATCTAGGAATGAACATGGTAGAGCATCCCACACAAACGAATGCTCCACATGCGGGTTTCACATGCCACCAACTCCACATTCACAGGCAACTTCAGCGCCACAGCCGTTTTCAGATAGCCCTCAATGCAAAGGCTCTAGACGCAAATATTGGTGTGAGAGCTAATTCAATCAAGGAAACACTGCATGTTGGTGAAGGGCATATTGAAGAAGGATCAGCCGAGTGGTTCTTGTGGGAGAACAACTCCATTTGGCTCACTAACTTCACACACCATCAGGCTTCTAAGCAGCTCTCAAGGAAACTCAGTTTTCACACTCTATGCTTAGTGCCGTTTGAATGCATTATCTAGGAATGAACCTGGTAGAGCATCCCACACAAACGAATGCTCCACATGCGGGTTTCACATGCCACCAACTCCACATTCACAGGCAACTTCAGCGCCACAGCCGTTTTCAGATAGCCCTCAATGCAAAGGCTCTAGACGCAAATATTGGTGTGAGAGCTAATTCAATCAAGGAAACACTGCATGTTGGTGAAGGGCATATTGAAGAAGGATCAGCCGAGTGGTTCTTGTGGGAGAACAACTCCATTTGGCTCACTAACTTCACACACCATCAGGCTTCCAAGCAGCTCTCAAGGAAACTCAGTTTTCACACTCTATGCTTAGTGCCCTTTGAGTGCATTATCTAGGAATGAACCTGGTAGAGCATCCCACACAAACGAATGCTCCACATGCGGGTTTCACATGCCACCAACTCCACATTCACAGGCAACTTCAGCGCCACAGCCGTTTTCAGATAGCCCTCAATGCAAAGGCTCTAGACGCAAATATTGGTGTGAGAGCTAATTCAATCAAGGAAACACTGCTTGTTGGTTAAGGGCATATTGAAGAAGAAGGATCAGCCGAGTGGTTCTTGTGGGAGAACAACTCCATTTGGCTCACTAACTTCACACACCATCAGGCTTCCAAGCAGCTCTCAAGGAAACTCAGTTGTCACACTCTATGCTTAGTGCACTTGAGTGCATTATCTAGGAATGAAACTGGTAGAGCATCAAACACAAACGAATGCTCCACATGCGGGTTTCACATGCCACCAACTCCACATTCACAGGCAACTTCAGCGCCACAGCCGTTTTCAGATAGCCCTCAATGCAAAGGCTCTACACTCGAATATTGGTGTGAGAGCTAATTCAATCAAGGGAACACTGCATGTTGGGGAAGGGCATATTGAAGAAGAATCAGCCGAGTGGTTCTTGTGGGAGAACAACTCCATTTGGCTCACTAACTTCACACACCATCAGGCTTCCAAGCAGCTCTCAAGGAAACTCAGTTTTCACACTCTATGCTTAGTGCCCTTTGAGTGCATTATCTAGGAATGAACCTGGTAGAGCATCCCACACAAACGAATGCTCCACATGCGGGTTTCACATGCCACCAACTCCACATTCACAGGCAACTTCAGCGCCACAGCCGTTTTCAGATAGCCCTCAATGCAAAGGCTCTAGACACAAATATTGGTGTGAGAGCTAATTCAATCAAGGAAACACTGCATGTTGGTGAAGGGCATATTGAAGAAGGATCAGCCGAGTGGTTCTTGTGGGAGAACAACTCCATTTGGCTCACTAACTTCACACACCATCAGGCTTCCAAGCAGCTCTCAAGGAAACTCAGTTTTCACACTCTATGCTTAGTGCCCTTTGAGTGCATTATCTAAGAATGAACCTGGTAGAGCATCCCACACAAACGAATGCTCCACATGCGGGTTTCACATGCCACCAACTCCACATTCACAGGCAACTTCAGTGCCACAGCCGTTTTCAGATACCCCTCAATGCAAAGGCTCTAGACGCAAATATTGGTGTGAAAGCTAATTCAATCAAGGAAACACTGCATGTTGGTGAAGGGCATATTGAAGAAGGATCAGCCGAGTGGTTCTTGTGGGAGAACAACTCCATTTGTCTCACTAACTTCACACACCATCAGGCTTCCAAGCAGCTCTCAAGGAAACTCAGTTTTCACACTCTATGCTTAGTGCTCTTTGAGTGCCTAGGACTGAAATGAAGCTTGGAGAGCATCCCGCATAAAGGAATGCTCCACATGCGGGTTTCACATGCCACCAACTCCACATTCACAGGCAACTTCAGCGCCACAGCCGTTTTCAGATAGCCCTCAATGCAAAGGCTCTAGACGCAAATATTGGTGTGAGAGCTAATTCAATCAAGGAAACACTGCATGTTGGTGAAGGGCATATTGAAGAAGGATCAGCCGAGTGGTTCTTGTGGGAGAACAACTCCATTTGGCTCACTAACTTCACACACCATCAGGCTTCCAAGCAGCTCTCAAGGAAACTCAGTTTTCACACTCTATGCTTAGTGCCCTTTGAGTGCATTATCTAGGAATGAACCTGGTAGAGCATCCCACACAAACGAATGCTCCACATGCGGGTTTCACATGCCACCAACTCCACATTCACAGGCAACTTCAGCGCCACAGCCGTTTTCAGATAGCCCTCAATGCAAAGTCTCTAGACGCAAATATTGGTGTGAGAGCTAATTCAATCAAGGAAACACTGCATGTTGGTGAAGGGCATATTGAAGAAGGATCAGCCGAGTGGTTCTTGTGGGAGAACAACTCCATTTGGCTCACTAACTTCACACACCATCAGGCTTCCAAGCAGCTCTCAAGGAAACTCAGTTTTCACACTCTATGCTTAGTGCTCTTTGTGTGCCTAGGACTGAAATGAAGCTTGGAGAGCATCCCACACAAACGAATGCTCCACATGCGGGTTTCACATGCCACCAACTCCACATTCACAGGCAACTTCAGCGCCACAGCCGTTTTCAGATAGCCCTCAATGCAAAGGCTCTACACTCGAATATTGGTGTGAGAGCTAATTCAATCAAGGAAACACTGCATGTTGGGGAAGGGCATATTGAAGAAGAATCAGCCGAGTGGTTCTTGTGGGAGATCAACTCCATTTGGCTCACTAACTTCACACACCATCAGGCTTCCAAGCAGCTCTCAAGGAAACTCAGTTTTCACACTCTATGCTTAGTGCCCTTTGAGTGCATTATCTAAGAATGAACCTGGTAGAGCATCCCACACAAACGAATGCTCCACATGCGGGTTTCACATGCCACCAACTCCACATTCACAGGCAACTTCAGCGCCACAGCCGTTTTCAGATAGCCCTCAATGCAAAGGCTCTAGACGCAAATATTGGTGTGAGAGCTAATTCAATCAAGGAAACACTGCATGTTGGTGAAGGGCATATTGAAGAAGGATCAGCCGAGTGGTTCTTGTGGGAGAACAACTCCATTTGGCTCACTAACTTCACACACCATCAGGCTTCCAAGCAGCTCTCAAGGAAACTCAGTTTTCACACTCTATGCTTAGTGCTCTTTGAGTGCATTATCTAGGAATGAACCTGGTAGAGCATCCCACACAAACGAATGCTCCACATGCTGGTTTCACATGCCACCAACTCCACATTCACAGGCAACTTCAGCGCCACAGCCGCTTTCAGATAGCCCTCAATGCAAAGGCTCTAGACGCAAATATTGGTGTGAGAGCTAATTCAATCAAGGAAACACTGCATGTTGGTGAAGGGCATATTGAAGAAGGATCAGCCGAGTGGTTCTTGTGGGAGAACAACTCCATTTGGCTCACTAACTTCACACACCATCAGGCTTCCAAGCAGCTCTCAAGGAAACTCAGTTTTCACACTCTATGCTTAGTGCCCTTTGAGTGCATTATTTAAGAATGAACCTGGTAGAGCATCCCACACAAACGAATGCTCCACATGCGGGTTTCACATGCCACCAACTCCACATTCACAGGCAACTTCAGTGCCACAGCCGTTTTCAGATACCCCTCAATGCAAAGGCTCTAGACGCAAATATTGGTGTGAAAGCTAATTCAATCAAGGAAACACTGCATGTTGGTGAAGGGCATATTGAAGAAGGATCAGCCGAGTGGTTCTTGTGGGAGAACAACTCCATTTGGCTCACTAACTTCACACACCATCAGGCTTCCAAGCAGCTCTCAAGGAAACTCAGTTTTCACACTCTATGCTTAGTGCCCTTTGAGTGCATTATCTAAGAATGAACCTGGTAGAGCATCCCACACAAACGAATGCTCCACATGCGGGTTTCACATGCCACCAACTCCACATTCACAGGCAACTTCAGCGCCACAGCCGTTTTCAGATACCCCTCAATGCAAAGGCTCTAGACGCAAATATTGGTGTGAGAGCTAATTCAATCAAGGAAACACTGCATGTTGGTGAAGGGCATATTGAAGAAGGATCAGCCGAGTGGTTCTTGTGGGAGAACAACTCCATTTGGCTCACTAACTTCACACACCATCAGGCTTCCAAGAAGCTCTCAAGGAAACTCAGTTTTCACACTCTATGCTTAGTGCTCTTTGAGTGCATTATCTAGGAATGAACCTGGTAGAGCATCCCACACAAACGAATGCTCCACATGCGGGTTTCACATGCCACCAACTCCACATTCACAGGCAACTTCAGCGCCACAGCCGCTTTCAGATAGCCCTCAATGCAAAGGCTCTAGACGCAAATATTGGTGTGAGAGCTAATTCAATCAAGGAAACACTGCATGTTGGTGAAGGGCATATTGAAGAAGGATCAGCCGAGTGGTTCTTGTGGGAGAACAACTCCATTTGGCTCACTAACTTCACACACCATCAGGCTTCCAAGCAGCTCTCAAGGAAACTCAGTTTTCACACTCTATGCTTAGTGCCCTTTGAGTGCATTATTTAAGAATGAACCTGGTAGAGCATCCCACACAAACGAATGCTCCACATGCGGGTTTCACATGCCACCAACTCCACATTCACAGGCAACTTCAGTGCCACAGCCGTTTTCAGATACCCCTCAATGCAAAGGCTCTAGACGCAAATATTGGTGTGAAAGCTAATTCAATCAAGGAAACACTGCATGTTGGTGAAGGGCATATTGAAGAAGGATCAGCCGAGTGGTTCTTGTGGGAGAACAACTCCATTTGGCTCACTAACTTCACACACCATCAGGCTTCCAAGCAGCTCTCAAGGAAACTCAGTTTTCACACTCTATGCTTAGTGCTCTTTGAGTGCCTAGGACTGTAATGAAGCTTGGAGAGCATCCCGCATAAAGGAATGCTCCACATGCGGGTTTCACATGCCACCAACTCCACATTCACAGGCAACTTCAGCGCCACAGCCGTTTTCAGATAGCCCTCAATGCAAAGGCTCTACACTCGAATATTGGTGTGAGAGCTAATTCAATCAAGGAAACACTGCATGTTGGTGAAGGGCATATTGAAGAAGGATCAGCCGAGTGGTTCTTGTGGGAGAACAACTCCATTTGGCTCCCTAACTACACACACCATCAGGCTTCCAAGCAGCTCTCAAGGAAACTCAGTTTTCACACTCTATGCTTAGTGCCCTTTGAGTGCATTATCTAGGAATGAACCTGGTAGAGCATCCCACACAAACGAATGCTCCACATGCGGGTTTCACATGCCACCAACTCCACATTCACAGGCAACTTCAGCGCCACAGCCGTTTTCAGATAGCCCTCAATGCAAAGGCTCTAGACGCAAATATTGGTGTGAGAGCTAATTCAAACAAGGAAACACTGCATGTTGGGGAAGGGCATAGTGAAGAAGAATCAGCCGAGTGGTTCTTGTGGGAGAACAACTCCATTTGGCTCACTAACTTCACACACCATCAGGCTTCCAAGCAACTCTCAAGGAAACTCAGTTGTCACACTCTATGCTTAGTGCACTTGAGTGCATTATCTAGGAATGAAACTGGGAGAGCATCAAACACAAACGAATGCTCCACATGCGGGTTTCACATGCCACCAACTCCACATTCACAGGCAACTTCAGCGCCACAGCCGTTTTCAGATAGCCCTCAATGCAAAGGCTCTACACTCGAATATTGGTGTGAGAGCTAATTCAATCAAGGAAACACTGCATGTTGGTGAAGGGCATATTGAAGAAGGATCAGCCGAGTGGTTCTTGTGGGAGAACAACTCCATTTGGATCACTAACTTCACACACCATCAGGCTTCCAAGCAGCTCTCAAGGAAACTCAGTTTTCACACTCTATGCTTAGTGCTCTTTGTGTGCCTAGGACTGAAATGAAGCTTGGAGAGCATCCCACACAAACGAATGCTCCACATGCGGGTTTCACATGCCACCAACTCCACATTCACAAGCAACTTCAGCGCCACAGCCGTTTTCAGATAGCCCTCAATGCAAAGGCTCTACACTCGAATATTGGTGTGAGAGCTAATTCAATCAAGGAAAAACTGCATGTTGGGGAAGGGCATATTGAAGAAGAATCAGCCGAGTGGTTCTTGTGGGAGAACAACTCCATTTGGCTCACTAACTTCACACACCATCAGGCTTCCAAGCAGCTCTCAAGGAAACTCAGTTTTCACACTCTATGCTTAGTGCCCTTTGAGTGCATTATCTAGGAATGAACCTGGTAGAGCATCCCACACAAACGAATGCTCCACATGCGGGTTTCACATGCCACCAACTCCACATTCACAGGCAACTTCAGCGCCACAGCCGTTTTCAGATAGCCCTCAATGCAAAGGCTCTAGACGCAAATATTGGTGTGAGAGCTAATTCAATCAAGGAAACACTGCATGTTGGTGAAGGGCATATTGAAGAAGGATCAGCCGAGTGGTTCTTGTGGGAGAACAACTCCATTTGGCTCACTAACTTCACACACCATCAGGCTTCCAAGCAGCTCTCAAGGAAACTCAGTTTTCACACTCTATGCTTAGTGCCCTTTGAGTGCATTATCTAGGAATGAACCTGGTAGAGCATCCCACACAAACGAATGCTCCACATGCGGGTTTCACATGCCACCAACTCCACATTCACAGGCAACTTCAGCGCCACAGCCGTTTTCAGATAGCCCTCAATGCAAAGGCTCTAGACGCAAATATTGGTGTGAGAGCTAATTCAATCAAGGAAACAATGCATGTTGGTGAAGGGCATATTGAAGAAGGATCAGCCGAGTGGTTCTTGTGGGATAACAACTCCATTTGGCTCACTACCTTCACACACCATCAGGCTTCCAAGCAGCTCTCAAGGAAACTCAGTTTTCACACTCTATGCTTAGTGCCCTTTGAGTGCATTATCTAAGAATGAACCTGGTAGAGCATCCCACACAAACGAATGCTCCACATGCGGCTTTCACATGCCACCAACTCCACATTCACAGGCAACTTCAGCGCCACAGCCGTTTTCAGATAGCCCTCAATGCAAAGGCTCTAGACGCAAATATTGGTGTGAGAGCTAATTCAAACAAGGAAACACTGCATGTTGGGGAAGGGCATAGTGAAGAAGAATCAGCCGAGTGGTTCTTGTGGGAGAACAACTCCATTTGGCTCACTAACTTCACACACCATCAGGCTTCCAAGCAGCTCTCAAGGAAACTCAGTTGTCACACTCTATGCTTAGTGCACTTGAGTGCATTATCTAGGAATGAAACTGGGAGAGCATCAAACACAAACGAACGCTCCACATGCGGGTTTCACATGCCACCAACTCCACATTCACAGGCAACTTCAGCGCCACAGCCGTTTTCAGATAGCCCTCAATGCAAAGGCTCTAGACGCAAATATTGGTGTGAGAGCTAATTCAATCAAGGAAACACTGCATGTTGGGGAAGGGCATATTGAAGAAGAATCAGCCGAGTGGTTCTTGTGGGAGAACAACTCCATTTGGCTCACTAACTTCACACACCATCAGGCTTCCAAGCAGCTCTCAAGGAAACTCAGTTTTCACACTCTATGCTTAGTGCCCTTTGAGTGCATTATCTAGGAATGAACCTGGTAGAGCATCCCACACAAACGAATGCTCCACATGCGGGTTTCACATGCCACCAACTCCACATTCACAGGCAACTTCAGCGCCACAGCCGTTTTCAGATAGCCCTCAATGCAAAGGCTCTAGACGCAAATATTGGTGTGAGAGCTAATTCAATCAAGGAAACACTGCATGTTGGTGAAGGGCATATTGAAGAAGGATCAGCCGAGTGGTTCTTGTGGGAGAACAGCTCCATTTGGCTCACTAACTTCACACACCATCAGGCTTCCAAGCAGCTCTCAAGGAAACTCAGTTTTCACACTCTATGCTTAGTGCACTTTGAGTGCATTATCTAGCAATGAACCTGGTAGAGCATCCCACACAAACGAATGCTCCACATGCGGGTTTCACATGCCACCAACTCCACATTCACAGGCAACTTCAGCGCCACAGCCGTTTTCAGATAGCCCTCAAAGCAAAGGCTCTAGACGCAAATATTGGTGTGAGAGCTAATTCAATCAAGGAAACACTGCATGTTGGTGAAGGGCATATTGAAGAAGGATCAGCCGAGTGGTTCTTGTGGGAGAACAACTCCATTTGGCTCACTAACTTCACACACCATCAGGCTTCCAAGCAGCTCTCAAGGAAACTCAGTTTTCACACTCTATGCTTAGTGCTCTTTGTGTGCCTAGGACTGAAATGAAGCTTGGTCAGCATTACACACAAATGAATGCTCCACATGCGGGTTTCACATGCCACCAACTCCACATTCACAGGCAACTTCAGCGCCACAGCCGTTTTCAGATAGCCCTCAAAGCAAAGGCTCTAGACGCAAATATTGGTGTGAGAGCTAATTCAATCAAGGAAACACTGCATGTTGGGGAAGGGCATATTGAAGAAGAATCAGCCGAGTGGTTCTTGTGGGAGAACAACTCCATTTGGCTCACTAACTTCACACACCATCAGGCTTCCAAGCAGCTCTCAAGGAAACTCAGTTTTCACACTCTATGCTTAGTGCCCTTTGAGTGCATTATCTAGGAATGAACCTGGTAGAGCATCCCACACAAACGAATGCTCCACATGCGGGTTTCACATGCCACCAACTCCACATTCACAGGCAACTTCAGCGCCACAGCCGTTTTCAGATAGCCCTCAATGCAATGGCTCTAGACGCAAATATTGGTGTGAGAGCTAATTCAATCAAGGAAACACTGCATGTTGGTGAAGGGCATATTGAAGAAGGATCAGCCGAGTGGTTCTTGTGGGAGAACAACTCCATTTGGCTCACTAACTTCACACACCATCAGGCTTCCAAGCAGCTCTCAAGA